>NC_057422.1:25927457-26234123 GCF_019457755.1 Venturia canescens | reverse complement strand
CGTTGTCCCATTTGGCGTATAACCTTTCTCAAATACATTCTTAAATTTAGTTATGCGTACTTTATCGCCAATTTTGAATTTTGCTGGTTTCTCCCCATCCACAGTTCTATTATATACGTTATGCAATAGTTGCGCCTCATTCGCAGCGTTCACATCTTTTGGTTTCATCTTTATCGTATGATGCTGTGTAGCATTATATTTCTCAATTAAGGTTTCGAGAATATCAATCCATTTCCAGCTTCCGCGAAAACTAAATTGAATCCACATTTTATTCTTGAGTGTACGATTGAAGCGCTCACAAATTGATGCTTTCAAGTTGCTAAATGTTGAATACAAATGTATATTATACTTTTTCATCAGGGCCTTAAAGTCCGTATTGTAAAATTCTTTTCCTCGATCGACGTGAAGATTTTTGGATATGCGTCCTTTGCTGAGAATTGATTCCATTGCAGCGGTGACATCTTTTCCACTCTTACTCTTCAATGGTGCGGCCCAGGCGAATTTGGAGAATATATCGATGACGGTGAGGAGAAATTTATACTTGGAGTTGTGTTGTGCATATGCAGACATATCGACAAGATCAGCTTGCCAAGTCTCATCCAGACCGCGTATATCCACTCGTCGACGTGGGTAATTTCGTCGAGCTTGCTTGTGTAGCTCCTCTACCACCGCGGCACGCTCATTCTCTCGCAACTTTTCACTTTTTAAGCTCCGCGATTGCATTTTCCAAATCTTTCATCTCCTTCAACAGGATGGTAAGATCATCTTTTATTTGCTCCGCGATTGTACTTTCCAAATTTTTCATCTCCTTGCGTAGAGTGGCGAGATCATCTTTTACACGCTTCTCTAGAGCAGCCACATTCGATTCGCACCTTTGATTCGTTATATGAGTCACACTATGAGTTATAGAATGAATGTGTTTACTTAATGCACCGAGTGTTACAACATCTCTGGCATTTATTGGGTCGCCAACGTTTTCCAATCGTTTTCGTTCCAAATCGTAATGACCGTCTGATGTAATTTTGAATCCAGCACCTGGTTTACCCGGAGGACCTGTACCACGTCTACTCAACTTTCATCCAAACACATCGACGCTCATGTTGGGAATGTGGATGAAAGCAAGCCCTCACATGTTAATAAATGATTTCAGCTTCACGCAATTCCTCGATAATCGATATGATTTCATTCGAATGTGATGAGTTTCCAGCAGCTTGCGATGCGAGCAATAAACGAAGACGATCCACTAGTTCATTCGGATCATCCCAATAAACATAGTCGATAGAAGTATGCTTTTGTGCTACCTTGTACTGGGGCAGAGCACCACCCTTCTTATCGTTGCTACGCAGCATGTGGGATATATAATTTTTGAATTTACTATTTTTATCCTGACGTACTGCACTCGTGCGTTTATAAAATTTTTTATGAGCATTCGTTGTAATGACAATTTTCTGATATTTCTCCAAGTCATTTGGAGTTATATATTTGAGTTCAGGCTCTTTTTTAAACAACAGTTCCACCAAGCCAATACTTTTGGGATACTTTTCATCTCCAACCACTATATGATCGAGTTCGAAATGAATCGGTGAATCACCAATCATTAATCTGTTTTGAGCGAGATTTCGTACTCCATACAAGCCATCTAATCTTGTTTTGTTATTACTACGCAGTAGACCCAAATATTCACGTATCAAATTATCAACATCTTCAGATGATTCCAAATTATCGTCATCATCATCATGATTATAATTATTTTTAGTTACGGGTACATCGACATTCTCATCAGTAATTGCATCATGCCAAATATCGTCTTTGAAAGAAATATCTTGCTGCATGCTATTTTCTCCGAAATTTGGAGACTCCTCCTTCTCCTCCTCCTCCTCCTCCTTCTTAACATTCATACGTTCACTCTTAATTTTCGGTTTTTTCGTATACGAAACTAGCTCCTCTAATGGTTCGACAATCGGTTTAAACACATCTTGCATTCTCTGCTGAGCACTATCACGTCCACTTTTCAACATTCGATGTTTCCGTCTGATTAAATCACTTGCCTTGGCAAGTTCATTCAATACAGCCTTCTCTCTTAAAAGTTCTTTGCTCTTCATGTTGACGTATGCAAGTCAGACTCTAGACTGTCTTTAAAACTGAAAGAACAATCATTTATCATCGACGGTGAGGAAGGAATCAAATCCTCTTCTATATCTTCCAGCATTCAATTCACTCTCCTTGTCAATCGTGATGAATCCATACTTGTCCGACTTCCAACACTTTATACACATGTTTTTGAAGCACGCATAAGTCATATCAGTATTCACATGGTCATTATACACATGTTTTAGATTCATATCGTCTTGCTTGAATAGTACAACAAAATTTGCATTATCTCTCACAAGATGTTTCGGGATACGGGTATACGTTTGACATAGATAAAAACTGTTCACAATCTCATGTCTCCCCATGGAAAAAAATGCTCTTACATTATCCTGCTTTTCGCATGCTATATCATCAAAGATAAATATTGAGTTTGGTCGAGCTTCACTGGGGGCCACAACTTGTTCATGCTCGTTAAATGGGAAGAATTCCACTCCTTTCACGGGTTTGAGCATTTGCTCGAGAAGTCGATATTTCGGCTGTTTCAACGATTTCGAGTAGAGATAAATGTTCTCGAATCTCAAACCGTTTGGATGTATCAGGAGCGTAAGTAGAGCATTCGTTTTTCCACAATTCGATGGTCCACAAAACACGGCACGAATGCTACTAGGTAGTATGTTCCCATGACGCTTCACTTTCTTTGCATCACCTACGAGTTCATCGAAATTTATTACGGGAAGTTGACCACCTTGTTTCTTCATCTTCATCGCGCATGCTACTGATTGAAAAAATCATATAAATGCGACTTTATAATATAATACTGATCAGTCGTGTTGCGACCACCGCGTGGTAATGATTGTGCATGGCAAAGGTCTTGTCAACAGTCTAATTAACAATCTCCCGGTGGAATTGCATCTACCAGGCTATCAATATTGTGGACCTGGCACAAAATTGGCCAAACGTCTTGCTCGTGGTGATCCAGGTATAAATCCGCTGGACGCAGCTTGCAAACAGCACGATATCGCATATTCGAAAAATCGCGACAATTTGGAAGCAAGACATTTGGCGGATAAAGTTTTGGCTGAACAAGCTTGGAAGCGTGTAACCTCGAAAGACGCGAGTCTCGGTGAAAGAGCAAGTGCTTGGGCTGTGACGAACATTATGAAGACTAAGAGGAAATTTGGATTGGGTATGAAACGCCCGAAAAGTGTTTGCCTGAAAAAGATTATCGGTGCTGCGAAGAAAGCAATGATACGTAGTGATGATTCTCGTAAAGTCGTAATGTCTGCACTGAAAGGTGCGCGAGCTGGTGTAAAGGGCGTTAAAGTACGCACGCCTAGGATTCTACCTGTTCCTCAAAAAACCGGCGGTTGATTACCCTTCCTCGTACCCATCTTTGCCGGTCTTAGCGCTGTTGGAGCATTGTCGGGTGGCAGTGCTGCAATAGTCAAAGCTGTAAATGCTGCTCAAGCGGCTAAAAAGGAATTGGACGAACGTAAGCGTCATAATCGAACACTCGAGGCCATCGCTTTGGGTAAAGGTTTACACTTGAAACCATACAAACAGGGTTTGGGTCTTTACCTCGGGTCAAAAAACGTATAATCACGCTACCACATCAACCACTCACCGACATCGATCTGCTAAAGTATGCGGGAGCCATGAAAATTCGTAACTTTCGCGGTGTTTTCATGCGTGACACTTTACCTGCGGACGGACCACTCGAGCAAGAATCAGCAATCGTTAATTTGGATGATAATGTGGGACCTGGTACACACTGGGTTGCTTATAAAAAATCTGCCCGAGGAATCACATACTTTGACAGCTTTGGCAATCTTCCACCTCCACCCGAACTCATGAAATACTTTAATGTTGGTAGCGTGAAATATAATTATAAAAAATATCAAGAATATGACACGATAATATGTGGACATTTATGTTTAAAATTTTTGTGTAATCAACTGAATCGGCGAGACAATTATAAACTATATAAATAAAGATTATGGAGCTATGTGTTTAGTTCTAAAGTTGCGAGCATCATGGATGATAGTTTAACTATTACCATCACTGGCACATCCTCCATACTCAAAGCACAATTTTTTCCACCCATCGAACTATCGCCCGACAAAAATTATACTCTTGGACTCGTCGAGCTGCTCACGTTCAATTCAATTCCAAATATTGACATTGGTTGCAATGAATTTCATGTTGGAACGCAAGTGTTGACCATTCCAACGGGCAGCTATGAAATTGAAGATATTGAAAAATATTTGAAAGCTCAGTTGACAAACATACAAATTCAGCTTAAGCCGAATAATTATACGCTACGTAGTGAAATTGACTGTAATCAATCGATTGATTTTACATCGAACAATTCTATTGGACCTCTTTTGGGTTTTACATCGCGTCGATTGGAACCCAATAAAAGACACGTGTCTGATTTGCCGGTATCCATTATCAAAGTGAACGCCATCCGAGTCGAGTGTAACATAACAACTGGTGCATACATCAACGGACGAAAAGTTCACACAATTCATGAATTTTTTCCATCTGTACCGGCTGGCTATAAAATCATCGAAGTACCATCGAGTGTCATTTATCTACCAATCACAAATCGGCGAATTGACAATATACAACTTCGTATTGTTGATCAGGACGGAGATTTGATAAATTTTCGCGGCGAAGTAATCACCATAAGACTTCATATAAAATCTCGATGGGGATAATTTACAATCACCGTATTGGCAATATTAATAAGCCAACATGGGATTACGAAACCACCAGTCGTCGAACGACGCTAAAAGCGTTAACACCTCAAAACCTTCTACTATTAAAGAGTTTGGGTCTCAAAATTCGTGGAGTTGCCGTGTGAGAAATTATATGTTGTGCATTTGCTGCTTGCGATGGAGGAAGAAATCATAAACATCCAAACACCCGTCATGTTTGACGAATCCATCATACATTATGAGGTTCATGCTCATCAACCATACGCATCGTCAACATACAACAATAGTGATGAAATACGTATTTCAATCCAACATCAAGATTTATCAATTTTACCGAGCAAAAGTTCAATTCACATTTGCGGTAAACTGACAAAGGCGGATGGTACAGCGTTAGCTGCAACGAGCCTCGTCAACAATGCCATTTGTCATTTATTCGAGGAGGTGCGTTATGAACTTAACGCAGTTGAAATCGATCGTAATAAAAATGTGGGAATCACATCTCTCATCAAAGGATATACATCTCATTCGTCGGCGAGAAGTGCAATGCTTGAGAACACCGGTTGGCTCGATGTTGAGGAGACTCAACAAATTGTAGACGTAGCAGGCAACTTTGACGTATGCATACCACTGAGCATGCTGCTGGGATTTGCTGAAGATTATCGAAAAGTGGTGGTGAATGCAAAACACGAATTGATCTTGACTAGATCACGTTCCGATGATAATGCAATAGTTCAAGCAGCCGCTGAAGATTATAAAATTACACTACGAAAAATTGAATGGCTCGTTCCATACGTCACCGTGGCAGATAAACGGAAAATTCAACTGTTGAAATTCATCGCCAAAGATACTCCAATTCCAATGAGTTTTGGTACGTGGGAATTGTATGAATATACAATGTTACCAGCGACATCGAAACACGTGTGGTCTGTCAAGACATCCACACAGCTGGAAAAACCTCGATATGTGATCCTGGCGTTCCAAACAGGACGAAAGAGCGTTAAAAGGCAAAATGCGAGCAATTTTGATCATTGCAATGTTACCGATGTAAAATTATACTTAAATTCACAATGTTATCCCTATGGTAACATGAATTTGAATATACCGCAAAATCAGTATGCAGTACTATACGATATGTATACAAACTTTCAACCGATGTACTACAATAAGGAGGCCGAACCGTGGCTTACAAAAACGGATTTTCTCAAATATGCTCCTCTCATTGTGGTTGACTGCTCGAAGCAGAACGATTCTCTCAAGTCTGGGCCTGTTGATGTACGCCTTGAATTTGAAACAAGCACAAATATTCCTGCTCAAACATGCGCATACTGTCTCATTCTACACGATCGCATCGTTGAATACAATCCTGTGAGTGGTGGGGTGAAAAAATTGGTATAAAGTCATGGTGATGATTTTACTAATCGTCAGTCGAGATGGACTTTATCGTTGATCTCCAGGGTTTTAAGGGCTCACGCAATGAATTTATCCCGAAAGAAATATCAATTATTCGAGCCAACGACAAAATTTATAAACCTCTAACGCTGTTCTTCAAATCACCATGTACTTGGGACGCGCTACCCGGTCGATATAAAATAACAAACAAATGGTTGGAACGAAATGTTCACGGGATTTCATGGGACTATGAGGGTCTACCATACAAAACAGCGAAAATAATCATTCAAAGAATCTTACAACGAGCTCGTGCTATATACGTGAAAGGGAGCGAAAAGTCTTTGTGGCTGAAGAATTTCTTGGATCTGTCATCGGAAATTATCGATATGGAGACTCTGGACTGCCCATCGTTGCAGAAGTTGCCGAAAAGTCGCCTCGATTGTCCTCACCATCACCATAACAATCCGAAATACAATTGTGCGAATGCGAATGTGAAATCGCTCAGAAGTTGGTTATATGTATATCTAGCATTGTGTGAACGAGGGATTTTCAAATAAACAAAACATTTCTACGATGAGACTTTTTCCATATTTTTATTGCAAGCCCTCCTCCTCCTCCTCCTCCTCCAATTAGTCTACAATATTTCATATTATTATTACTATTATTAGTATGATTTTTCAATAATGATCACAATTATACATTTTTTTCTCTTCACGAAGATTTTGGAATATGTTTGAACAAAATTTTACTCCACTTGTCGGCAAACGTTTCCATGTAGAGTTCTCTCGCTTGAGCCGCCTCCAACAGCTTTTTGAATTCATCCTCGTCTTGGTCGAAAGCCTCGGAAAGTCTCCCCGGTAGAAAAACCATGAATTGACCTCCGATGTTGGCGATGTATCGTTTTCCAAATTTCGTTTTCACCGATCGAATATGATGAATTGGATGATCAGTCCCGACCTCAAGTTCAATCAGCTTCTTCGTTGGTATGTTGTTTTCCAGCGTGGCAACTTTGTTCAAAGATGTAAACGCCATTTTTGAAGAGTGATTTTTTTTCTCGTCTGCTCTCGAACTAATGCAGCAGCTGACTGACGACGACGTTGCTCTCGATTTCTCTTGAATTTTTAGGGTTATTCCCCCTCTACCTCATGCATGTCCTCCCTCTCCCGACATTTTCTACAATTTTTCCGTAGAGGGGCCGGAGCATCAATGTGATCTTCCATCGAAGACGTATTCCAATGATCATGGCATCGACGCAACGATTGAATTTCAACGTCGGATTTGTAGTAATATGGAAAACGCTCCCACAAAACATCCGTAAAGTCACTGAAATATTTCTTGAACGTTGATGGTGATATAATGAGGAGTTCTTCCGCCGTCATTTCACGAGGGCTCCGTATACAATAAATTGCATAAATATTCACTAGTTGTTCCATGATCCAACATTTTTCACACTCTCGACGTATTGGTCCTAAAGCATCAATATGAGTCGACATCCACGGTGGATTAAAATGATCGTGACAATATTGATAAGACTGAACTTCACTATCACTCTTCAAATGTTCAGGTAATCGATCCCATAGCGATGGAATGAATTTACCATAATATTTTATGAGCAGAATCTTAGGAATTGATTCGAGTTCATTTTTAGTCAGCATCCAATGTTCTTTCAACGGATGGATCGCATACATACTCGCACATCTATCCATCTTGAGAATACTTTTCATACTGAAGTCTTGAAAAAAAAAAAAACAACAAAATGTCGAAAAAATCTTGAAATCTCTTATAGATTTATTGTAGAATAATTTTGCTGCAGACCCTTCCCTATCCGGCCCGCACATGAGCGATGACGAATCAATGGCATTTCAAACTGAATGTTTTCATCTCGACCTACACCCAGAGTTCAAAACTCTTAGAAAATATTTTTTCTCGTTCACTCCGTCTCTCTCATGCTTTTGCTCTCTACGGTCATTCTATCTCTCTCACACCTCTCTCTCCAACTGCAGACCCTTCGTTATGCCCCCCCCCCCTCCCTTATCTGCATCCGAGGCGAAGACAAATCCGTAACGCACTGGTCATAAATTAACACGATTTTTCTCATTCCATCTCTCTCACACTCACCATCGGCTCTGTCTCTCCTTCTTTTTCAAGGGCCGCGAGAATGTGTGCGACACACACACACGGCCCTACGGCGCGCGGCTTCCCCCTTCGCTGCCCCCCTCTGGCCCTGGTGCTTCCCCGCACACCGCTCCCCCCTCGCCCCCATTTGAGCCAGAACCGGCGTAGCCTTACTACTGTCCCCCTTCAACCCCTAAAAGTTTTGTTCCACACAATATTTGATTCGAGCAATATTTTCCGAGAAAAGTCAGGTGTAAGATTAAAATGGGACACCCTGTATAATGGTGTGCTCTATTAACCGTTGTAAGTACTGTAGTAATGATAATCATGGAAATAGTATATTACACTACAAAGGCAGAAAGTTTGATATTCCTATCAAATTTCTGCCCGTGTGGTGTATACTATTTTTCTTCATAGCCGGTCGAAAGTACGTTTCTTCCGAAATACGCATCGATCGATGGAAGATATTTTGATGCCTGCCCCGACATTTGCTGCACGAGCGAACCGAGAGCTGCTGGTCGGGGGGGGGGGGGGGGGGGGGGGGGGCAGGCATAAAAAAAACAAGATATTAGCAAAGATAATTAATAAGAATATTTGCATTCCTAGGAACCTGAAAATAGATCATTATTCCGAACGACTATATTCATTTTATCAGTCTGGTCACTTTATTTTTGGCTTTCACATTGATTTTACCTGGAAGGATAAATGTATGTTATTCGTTCGGATTTGTACTGTTTTGATAATAGTGCTTGGAAATAATATGGCATTTCCATAACATATTTCCGAATGAATAACATGCCTAACCTTATTCGTATGGTTTGCGGATGTCTAGACACAACCTTCAAAAAACACGTAAGCAATATCGGTTCAAACGTCAAACGTTAAAAGTAAAAAAAATAATTACGTCAAACCTTTCGGAATATAGAAAATAGTATATTACACACCTAGGGCAGGAAAATAAGGAAAGTCTCAGATCACGTGTAATCGTCGGCCGAGGCGAAGCCGAGGCTGACAAACATGTGGTCTGAGGCTTTACTTTTTCCTGCCCGAGGTGTGTATACGGCGGGCCGAAGTTGCCACATTCCGCCTGCGTCGGACAGAAAAATCGTATACACACCTCGGGCAGGAAAAAGTGAAGCCTCAGACCACATGTGTGTCAGCCTCGGCTTCGCCTCGACCGACAATTACATGTGATCTGAGACTTTCCTTATTTTCCTGCCCTAGGTGTGTAATATACTATTGCGCCCGCTGTCACAGCGAGCGTGTTTTTTTTTTTATCAATGCAAGAATATTGAACTTTCGGCCCTGAAATCGGGGCCGAAAGTGCGTACTTTCGACCGAGGTATGAAGAAAAAGTGTTTAAAACATAGCCACTTTTTACACCAGGAACAGCGAACAATAGCAACATTTTCACATCCTGGAACTTCACAATGTGAGTTGCAGGAATCTCTAAATGCAAAATCTACATGATTCTCAAAATTCGCAGGTTTTTCTTCTATGGAACCACTTATGTACCATATATATAACAATATGGTGACGACAGTTGGTTATGAACGAGTGATTGCAGCTTTATGATATTGTTTCTCAAAGGCAAATTAATATCATAATTCATCAAAAGACAATTATCAGAAAAATGTCTAACAAAATTTTTCCATATTCGGAATCCCAAAACGTCGAGGGGTTGAATTTTTCCGGTAGTTCCTTTAGGTATAATCATTAGTTTGACATCTCTATTTGAAGGTTTCACATCAAGTACAGCTTGGGGACAGTGTCCAGTTCAAGAATCAATCAGCAATATAGATTTTGGGCCAACTTTCGGGAAAAATACATGCTCCAACCAAATTTTAAAATGATCTGAAATTAGAAAAATGTATTTTTTTTACATTCGAAAAAATGTCTACACAAAAACAGTGGATGTAAATTATACCTGAAGTAAGCTTCCCAGACTTGGATACTTCTATGTACACATTATCGGGTCTGAAAAGCGTTTTCTCCACTAATGGACCAATCTTGACAGTTGGTTCTTTTAAAACTAAAAATAGAGGAGATAGCAGCTTGCCGTCAGCTGATATAGTCGGCTGAATAGTGTAACTGTGAGCCGTAGAAGAGACTGATTGTACAAGACATTGTACTTGCTTTTCTGCTTCGATCGCTAAAGTTCTTCCTGAATGCATTTCTAGTTGGAAGCCACTCTGATCTGCGTTAAATGTATTTGACAATCCGTACGTTCTAATATTTTGCTTTACGTCATAGACAAATTTTTTAATTTGTTGTTCCAAGACTTTTCCATCTTCAATTGTTTTGGATGTAATGAATTTATTTTTTCTCGATACGATACGATGAGCTGCTTTGAATGAGTTTATCCACGTACGAGATGCTTTGAAACGAAAATCAATATGCCCTATTTCTTTTTGGGCATGTAAGGTCCATTTTTTAAAATCGGAATCGTTCACTATTAAACCAGCACCCACAGCAGCTTTGAAATTTTCCAAAGTGTATCCACAAATTCGTGCTAATTTTTCTTTGTATGTCCCTCCCTTGTTCAAATTGTGGGTCCAGCACCGTAACTGTCGTATAGATTGCTCTTTCTTGAACTTTTGTTTAACACTTCCCAAACCTAAATTTCCTGTCTTCCCGCTGCACCAATACTCAACGGCCCTTAATTTGTACTCGTAAGATAAGTCTTCGTCCATTTCTCGATCCTTAAATGCAAAGAATTTTCTTCTACCATTTCGAAACCACTGTATTCCTTCATTGCAGTCAACAAAATATTTTCAAAGTTTTCTTTCAACTGTATTTCATCGTTATTCACTGGCGAACCCGGTAAACGCATAACTTCAAAAGTTGCGAGAAGCATTCTAATAACGTTCAAAGGATTTATCTTCATTTTGATTAATACTAGCAACTTTGTTTTAAATAGTCTCGAATTGTAAGGCACTTCTTTTGTGTAAAATAAAAATAACCGACTGTGGTGAATATATTCCACGATCGCAGTTTTATCACTGCGTCTGCGTCGTATTTAAAATCTAATTTTGGGAGCGAGTCACAGACTGAACAGAGATGACTCCCAAATAGCATCGTCAAGTAAAGGGGGGAGATGTAAGATGATTTTCATCTTTCAAATTTCCCGCGCCCCGCGGATTCTCGATCCGGGGATCGAGCGAGATGATGGTTTGTCCTGCCTCCCCACTTTTCTGATTTCCATCGGCGAGATCCCGATAAATTTTGGTCTCTCGTCCTCTTTCGCTCCGGGACCTCCAAACCGTCGACTTCTCACACCACCGACTTCTATCGTCGATATATTTCTCACGATCTACGGGTATGAACCAGCCTGGCCAGCGTCGTTAACCCATCCCGTGGTGACAAAGCATCATCGAAAATTTCATCTAACAAAAAGACGAAGGAAACGTCAAATTCCGAGGTTCTGGGAGCGAATGAGCCAACGAGGGACGTCCGCTCACATGACGATATTCGAGATAAGTTACAATCAAGAAAAAAAAAACTTTAACGAACTCTTTCCTACGAAATTGTGTATTGGCGTGGAGACTAGCGAATTTATCGAAAAGTGTGTTTGACAGTATGTTTTTTTGTATGTGAGTGAGTGAGCGGATATATCGAGATTTGGGTTATTTCAACGGATTTTGGTTTTGTTTCTTTCTATTGCTTTCTGTATATTTTATTTTGAATGGTGTTCTTTCTGAATAAATGTTCACGCTTCCTTATTGGACATTATCTGAGACAACTTTGAATTTGTCATTATCTATTCTCCCCTACCACATCAACTAAAGGTTACAATTTGGCGCCCAACTAGGAGGCTAGAAACTCCATAAAAAATAGAATAAAATTAAAAAAATTATTACTTAATAATATAATATAATAATAATAATAACAATAATAATAATAATAATCTTTCATGCCGAAAGTCAGTAAAACTCTCTCGCCACGAGCAACTCGAGCAAAATCGACTGTTTTGAATAAATCATTATTGCCTTTACTAGATTCCAGAAAACGAAAAGCCGAATCTCTTCACATTGCACGAAAAAGAAAAACCACCAATATAAATTCAAATATTGACAGGAACGATAATCCAGCGATAAATATGGAGTCAATAGATAGCGTGAATTTTGATCAAGAGTGGGAGAGACTACGGCAAGAGAGAGCGAGACTAGAAGAATTGCGAGCGCGACTCGATGCTCAGGCGACCCGTAACCAACAACAATCGGGTAATCCGACAGAGACAACGCGTGAAGGCCAAACAAACATGAGAAGTGTGGCTGAGGATATTACAGCGATCATAAGTAATGTACAGAACACTCATATTGACATTAAAACTCCGAAATTTAGTGACGAGATTGAAAAGCATCCCGCGGAATTCATGAAAGAATTGGAAAAGTTTCTTAGAACGAAAAATATAAAAGAAAATCGAAAGTTGACAATCGTAGAGTATTCTCTCGAGGGAAAGGCAAGCTTATGGTATAACTTGAAAGCAAACTTTAATGATTTCGAAGATTTCAAAAAGCAATTTTTGGATGAATTTTATTCGGTGCTAGTCCGCGTACGATTTAAGAAACGGTGGACAGAACGAAAGTGTGACATCCAGCGCGAATCTCTGCAAACATATTTTTATCGACAATCGGCTCAAGCACGTTATTTTGTTCCGAAACTATCCGATTTTGAAATTAATTTTAATATAGTTCAACAATATCCGGCGTGGGTGAGAGAAACCCTCTCTACGGTAAATTTCACGGATACTGTAACCATAGCACAGGCTCTCGCCAATCTTGACGCGGTTCGGGGGGAGAGGAATTCTCGGGAGGCGAAACAAAATCAGAGTAACTTTCAACCGAGATACCATGGACCGGGTATAAATCAATTAGAAATTCACGATCCCGGACATAATAATCGTCGTAAACAACAAAATCGAAATAATAATCGTCGCGAAAAACGAAGCCAGACGAATAATCACGGCTACAATGGAAATTACTCTCATGATAATATGTACAAAAATAGTGGAACACCGAATTTTACATTACCAGACACGAGATATCCCCCTCCACTAGCTGCACACCATTACGCGAGTACTAATAATCAATCGCAGTGGGTTCCGAAGCCAAATAATAACGGGCATTTAAACTGAATAATGATGCGCTGTACTCCGTTCCGACAGCGTGTCAATTAGGAAAACTTCAAAATATAAAAAAAAATGACATCGTTTTCTGAAGTTGACAAATACAGTGAATGAAATACGATTCCTGTATAGTTGTCACGCCTCGCAAAAAGAAGTGAAATCAGTAAATATTAAAACTTCAAAAAGTAAAAAAGGCACGCCAAGTATTAAAAGGTCGTGACCGTCGTTTTAAATGATTTTCTATATTCGCATTGTCAATAAATAAATTTTAAAAAATGTTTAACTGTGAAAAAATATGACATCTATTGTAACATATACAGTGAATGAATTACGTTTCCTGTAATAATTCTGAATTTTGGAAATAAAAAAAAATGAGATCATTTTCTAACGTAGCCAAGTACAGTGAATGAATTGAGGTTCTTGTGGAATTCATTCGTGTACACTTTTAGCCCTAATCCCTCACTTTTTCAGAAAAATTTTCCAGCAAACGTCACAGAGCAACAAAGGTTTCTCGACTGATTCTGCAATTATTAAGAGATTATCATCTGTTTTTATGCTAGCTCGGGTTATAAACTTAAAACAGTTTACGCGTACAAGTGCATGCATTGTATCTATACGATGAACTGCACAAATTCATTTTCAACATTACACACAAGCTTGGCGTGCATGGTTTTCAATCGGAAGCTCGGCGAAGGAATGCCTCATCCGTCCATATATTTGAAGAAAACTTGATGATCCTCTCATGTAATTGTTTTTTAATTTGCCATCCCTTTTCCATCCAACTATTTTATTGAGTAGTTCGACGTGAGATCCCGCGCTGTGTACACAAAGAAAAATATCTATTCTTGACTAGTTTGACTGATAAATTCATTACTCCAAATGTTTCGTATTCAACGCGTTTTCTTTTCTCAAATCAATGTTTACACAGCTTACTTCTTTGTTCATCCATTTCAATACTTGTGTAATTCATCCAATCATCTGCCCATTTGGTAAAAAAAAGAGTGTACGGACAAACGAGTGAAAGTGACGCGTGGATAAATTAAAATGCGTATGGGCATGAAAGAATGGCCGTATCTATCCGTACAAGATAAAGGCATATAAAGGGATTGATTGATTTCATTTCTTTATCCGTTCGTTTAATTATTCAATTTTATCCACAAATTTCACCCATCTGTATTGTTTACCAAATCATTATATAACAGGGCCCCTCTTATTTTATTGGGGGATCGTTTTTTTTCACACTCGTTCATACAATTCTAATTAATTATTGTTTTTATAGTAAATTTGAACAATTGTCTCTTCCTGAGCTTCCGATTGAAAACCATGCACGCCAAGCTTGTGTGTAATGTTGAAAATGAATTTGTGCAGTTCATCGTATAGATACAATGCATGCACTTGTACGCGTAAACTGTTTTAAGTTTATAACCCGAGCTAGCATAAAAACAGATGATAATCTCTTAATAATTGCAGAATCAGTCGAGAAACCTTTGTTGCTCTGTGACGTTTGCTGGAAAATTTTTCTGAAAAAGTGAGGGATTAGGGCTAAAAGTGTACACGAATGAATTCCACAAGAACCTTAATTCATTCACTGTACTTGGCTACGTTAGAAAATGATCTCATTTTTTTTTATTTCCAAAATTCAGAATTATTACAGGAAACGTAATTCATTCACTGTATATGTTACAATAGATGTCATATTTTTTCACAGTTAAACATTTTTTAAAATTTATTTATTGACAATGCGAATATAGAAAATCATTTAAAACGACGGTCACGACCTTTAAATACTTGGCGTGCCTTTTTTACTTTTTGAAGTTTTAATATTTACTGATTTCACTTCTTTTTGCGAGGCGTGACAACTATACAGGAATCGTATTTCATTCACTGTATTTGTCAACTTCAGAAAACGATGTCATTTTTTTTTATATTTTGAAGTTTTTTATTGATAATGCAGATATAGAAAATTATTGGAAACTACGGTCGCGACCTTTTAATAATTGGCGTTCTTTTTTTACTTTGTCAATTATTTTTTTTCTAATTTAGCTTATTTTTTAGAGGCGTGACAATATTTAAGAAAAAAAATACATTCCTCGTCTTCGACGAAAATTTTTAAAACGATTTGTTTCAAGTTGAGTGTTTTTCTCTATGTGCCAAAAGCAATCGACACAGCCAATTTTTCTATGTAGACGGACGAAAACTGTGCTTTTATGTTCATGTGAGTTGAAACCTTTTACAAGCAATAATGGTGACGATTTTGATTATCCATTCAGCAAATCGAATTTTCCAATGAAAGATTGGGAAATTCCTATGCAATGGGATGATATTTTCATTTTCTATTCCTTTTTTTGAAAAGCTCCACTTGTTTACTTGGAAAAATGATTTTTGAAGCTATCTTCTTTTCATTCATGGATTCCATGTTGACATGGATACTGTCAATGGTTTGCAATGTCCAAGGAGATGTTTCCATGGTATTCAATGTCTAAGACCACAGCTTTATGGTTATTGGTGTCCAGTGATATTTTTTCATGGTCTTCTGTAACGTCTGAACCTGCCTCGTCAATGCAAACTATTAAATCGCAGATCTAGATATCGATAACTATGAGGAAATATATCGTAAACCATTGCACCGTTTACCTAAATATCGGGAAATATAAAATTGTCGAATATATATTGAAAAATACGAAGGCATCCACCTAGACATCGAAAACCCCATAGTCGCCAAACTAGACATCGAAAACTATAGAGCCGACGACCTAGATATCGAAAACCTTAGAAAAACTCACCACACTATCGGAAACTATGAAGCCATTGACTTTCATATCGGGAACCATGGACAAATTCACCTTAACATCGGAAACTATGGAGCTATCGACCGGGATAGTGAAAACTATGCAGTCGTCAACCTAGTCCACGAAAACAATGGGAAAACATACCTGGACATTGAAAACTACGGAGCCGTTGATCTAGACCTCGAAAAGCATAAAAAAACATACCAGGACGACGAAAGCCATGGAGAAATATACCTAGCCATCGAAAACCATGGAGCTGTCGACGTAGACATCGAAAACAATGGAACCGTCGACCTAGACCATGAAAACCATGGAGAACCATAACCAAACATCGAAAACTATGGAATTGTTGACCTAGCATCAAAAGCCATGACGGAATATACCTGGACCACGAAAACCATGAAGGAACATACGTAGACATTTAAAACTATGAAGAAATATACCTGGACATCCAAAACCATGGAGGAATATACCTAGACATTGAAAAATATGTAGACACATACCTAGACATCGAAAAGTATGGAGTCATCGACCTAGATCACGGAAATGATGAAGAAATATACCTAGAGAACAAAAACTATGGAAACTCAGACCTAGCCATCGAAAACTGTGGAACCATCAACTTGGACCACGAAAACCATGGAGAAACATACCCAGACATCGACAAACATGCAGGAATATACCGGAACCACGAAAACCATGATGAAACATGCCTAGACATTGAAAACCATGGAGGAATATACCTGGACGACGAAAAACATGGAGGAATATACCTGGACCACGAAAACCATGAAGGAACATGGTTTTCGTGGTCCTTCATACTTGGTCATTGAAAACTGTGGAGCCGTCGACCTCGACTGCGAAAACCATGAAGAAACATACCTAGACCACGAAAACCATGGAAGAATCTACGTAGACCACGAAAACCATATCCAGACATCGAAAACCATGAAGGCATATACCTAGACATCAAAACCTATGGAAGAATTATCCTAGACCACGAAAACCATGAAGAAACATGCCTAGACATTGAAACCATGGAGGAATATACCTAGACATCGAAACCCATGGAGGAATTATCCTAGACCACGAAAACCCGAGAGAAACATAACTGGACATCGAAAACTGTGGAGCCGTCGACTTCGACTGCGAAAGCCATGAAGAAACATACCTAGACCACGAAAACCATGGAGGAATCTACCTAGACCACGAAAACCATGGAGGAATCTACCTAGTCCACGAAAACCATGGAGAAACATATCCAGACATCGAAAACTCTGGAGGAATATACCTGAACCACGAAAACCATGG
The DNA here is from genome assembly GCF_019457755.1 of Venturia canescens. Classification (NCBI taxonomy): domain Eukaryota; kingdom Metazoa; phylum Arthropoda; class Insecta; order Hymenoptera; family Ichneumonidae; genus Venturia; species Venturia canescens. Next base: position 26,216,580 of record NC_057422.1, on the reverse strand, counting down.
AGGAATCTACCTAGACCACGAAAACCATGGAGGAATCTACCTAGTCCACGAAAACCATGGAGAAACATATCCAGACATCGAAAACTCTGGAGGAATATACCTGAACCACGAAAACCATGGAGGAATCTACCTAGACCACGAAAACCATGGAACAATGTACCTAGACCACGAAAACCATGGAGAAACATATCCATACATCGAAAACCATGGAGGAATATACCTGGACCACGAAAACCAAGAAGCAACATGTCCAGACATTCAAAACCATGAAGGAATATACCTAGACATCAAAACCCATGGAGGAATTATCCTAGACCACGAAAACCATGGAGAAGCATACTTGGGCATCGAAAACTGTGGAGCCGTCGACCTCGACCGCGAGAACCATGATAAAACATGCCTAGACATTGAAAACCATGGAGGAATGTACCTAGACATCGAAACCCATGGAGGAATTATCCCCGACCACGAAAACCCGAGAGAAACATACCTGAACATCGAAAACTGTGGAGCCGTCGACCTCGACTGCGAAAACCATGGAGGAATATATCTGGACATAAAAAACTATGGGGTCGTCCACCTAGAAATCGAAATTCACGATAGAATGTACCTAAACCTAGTCCTCCAAAACCCATGATCTATCGCCTTAGACATCCTCGAAAAATCCAGCGGCGTCGACCAGAATTTTATATTTTTTTATTTTTATTATTTATTATTTAATGTTATTCGTATTATTCAATTTTTTTGTTTCATTATATTATTATCATTTTATATTATATTATATTATATATTAATTATAATAAAATATTTATTATAATAATATTTTATTATTAATTAATATTAATAAATAAAATATATATTATATAATTATATACATATTTTATGCGCAAACCAGGAGCTGGTATTGCCCCCGCTGTGCGCCCATTCTCTGTCTCTCTCGCTCGGCGACGCAGAAAGAGAGGGGGTAGCCGCGTTCAGCGTAGTGCGTGACGTAGAGTGTGACAAAAGTAAGAAATCGTGCAAAGGACGTAAGTCCAAATGTAAACAAGCGCAACTTACGCCCCTCTGTCTCTAACAAAATGAAAATCCCGAAATGATGGATTTTAAATCACTAACGTTACATATCTCAGGATCTACTGGACGGATTTACTTGCAACAAAGACCAATGGAAAGAGAAAAATCGAAAAAAAATCGTCACAAATTTTCAAGTTCTTTTATGAAATGGTTTATTTGTGAGAGCCATTTGAAAATTCTGTGACGTCATAAAACCGGCATATTCGCGTATATAAGAGTAGCGGCAGGGCTCGCGCTGGCTTTTCTTTTGCGCTGCAGTTTTTCCTTTTAATACTTGGCGTCGAGCCGCTACCGCGTCTCTTGATTCGATTTCGTTGAGGATTTGCTAGAAGGTGTCGAAGAAGGAGCGGAGGTAAAAGCTTCGAGTGCGGTGAGATCGTTTGTAAAAAGTCCTCATTTGAAAATAAAAATTGATAAATTAGAGATAGTAGCCTTACTTGATACCGGAAGCCAAGTTACAGCGATTTCAGAAAAATTATACATTCAATTATCAAGCATTATGAGAATAGAGGAATTCCCGGTGTCCAATATTTTGGTGTCAACCGCTATCGCAACAAAAGGTACGTCGGTAAAGCGACAAATATACGTCCAAATTACCCTCGATCAGATGGTGATCGGATATACGTTTCTGGTCACCCCATTTCTTTCTTCTGAGATTATATTAGGGCACGATTGGATGTCGAGAAATGAGGTAATTATCGATTACGGAAGCAATAAGATTGAGATTAGAGGAACTAAAGTGTCGTATGCCTCGATGTTATTTGTGTTGTGTCCGCGAAGACCGTCGCGAAGGGACGAGTTATCAAGGACGAGTATTTAAGGGATTTAGGCCAAAAGAGCTGAACTCCAACTCGATACTTTTACAACAAGTTAACAATAAGTTTATTTAAGAAGTTACAAATTCGAGGTTTTATTGCCTCGAGACCGATCGTTACAATTCTCGTCAAAGACTGTCGAATTTTGGTTAGTTGGTAAATTTATAGACTCGGGGGTTTTTCCCCCTCTCGCGACAATATGGCGTGATATTCTTTCTCGAAGTTTCGATGGTGACATCGAGGGTCGATGCGCTCGTTCGAGGACGTCGGTATTTCGCCGTCGATGCATTTATGCTGAGAACGCTTAATCAAGAGACGCGGTAGCGGCTCGACGCCAAGTATTAAAAGGAAAAACTGCAGCGCAAAAGAAAAGCCAGCGCGAGCCCTGCCGCTACTCTTATATACGCGAATATGCCGGTTTTATGACGTCATAGAATTTTCAAATGGCTCTCACAAATAAACCGTTTCATAAAAGAACTTGAAAATTTGTGACGATTTTTTTTCGATTTTTCTCTTTCCATTGGTCTTTGTTGCAAGTAAATCCGTCCAGTAGATCCTGAGATATGTAACGTTAGTGATTTAAAATCCATCATTTCGGGATTTTCATTTTGTTAGAGACAGAGGGGCGTAAGTTACGCTTGTTTACATTTGGACTTACGTCCTTTGCACGATTTCTTACTTTTGTCACACTCTACGTCACGCACTACGCTGAACGCGGCTACCCCCTCTCTTTCTGCGTCGCCGAGCGAGAGAGACAGAGAATGGGCGCACAGCGGGGGCAATACCAGCTCCTGGTTTGCGCATAAAATATGTATATAATTATATAATATATATTTTATTTATTAATATTAATTAATAATAAAATATTATTATAATAAATATTTTATTATAATTAATATATAATATAATATAATATAAAATGATAATAATAAATATAATGAAACAAAAAAATTGAATAATACGAATAACATTAAATAATAAATAATAAAAATAAAAAAATATAAAATTCTGGTCGACGCCGCTGGATTTTTCGAGGATGTCTAAGGCGATAGATCATGGGTTTTGGAGGACTAGGTTTAGGTACATTCTATCGTGAATTTCGATTTCTAGGTGGACGACCCCATAGTTTTTTATGTCCAGATATATTCCTCCATGGTTTTCGCGATCGAGGTTGACGGCTCCACAGGTTTCGATGTCCAGATATATTCCTCCATGGTTTTCGTGGTCTCGGATAATTCCTCTATGGTTTTCGATGTCTAGGTATATTCCTCTATGGTTTCTGATGTGCAGGTGTATTTCTCCATAGTTTTTAATGTCCAGGTGTATTTCTCCATAGTGCTTGATGTCTAAGGTATATTTCTCCATGGTTTTCGTGGTCTAAGTATGTCTCTTCATGGTTTTCGCGGTCGAGGTCGACGGTTCCACAGTTTTCGATGTCTAGGTATGTTTCTCCATGATTTTCGTGGTCTAGGATAATTTCTCCATGGGTTTTGATGTCTAGGTATATTCCTTCATGGTTTTCAATGTCTAGACGTGTTCCTTCATGGTTTTCGTGGTCCAGGTATATTCCTCCATGGTTGTCTCGGTGTAGGTAGATTCCTCCATGGTTTTCGTGGTCTAGGTATGTTTCTTCATGGTGTTCGTAGTCGAGGTCGATGGCTCCACTGTTTTCGATGTCCAGGTATGTTACTCTCGGGTTTTCGTGGTCGAGGATAATTCCTCCATGGGTTTCGATGTCTAGGTATATTCCTGCATGGTTTTCAATGTCTAGGCATGTTTAATCATGGTTTTCGCGGTCGAGGTCGACGTTGCCACAGTTTTCGATGTCCAAGTATGCTTCTCCATGGTTTTCGTGGTCTAGGATAATTCCTCCATGGGTTTTGATGTCTAGGTATATTCCTTCATGGTTTAGAATGTCTGGACATGTTCCTTCATGGTTTTCGTGGTCCAGGTTCCTCCATGGTTTTCGATGTATGGATATGTTTCTCCATGGTTTTCGTGGTCTAGGTAGATTCCTCCATGGTTTTCGTGGTCTAGGTATGTTTCTTCATGGCTTTCGCAGTTGAGGTCGACGGCTCCACAGTTTTCGATGTCCAGGTATGTTTCTCTCGGGTTTTCGTGGTCTAGGATAATTCCTCCATGGTTTTCAATGTCTAGGCATGTTTCTTCATGGTTTTCGTGGTCTAGGATAATTCCTCCATGGGTTTTGATGTCTAGGTATATTCCTTCATGGTTTTCGATGTCTGGATATGTTCCTACATGGTTTTCGTGGTCCAGGTATATTCCTCCATGGTTTTCAATGTATGGATATGTTTCTCCATGGTTTTCGTGGTCTAGGTATGTTTCTTTATGGTTTTCGCAGTCGAGGTCGACGACTCCACAGTTTTCAATGACCAAGTATGAAGGACCACGAAAACCATGTTCCTTCATGGTTTTCGTGGTCCAGGTATATTCCTCCATGTTTTTCGTCGTCCAGGTATATTCCTCCATGGTTTTCAATGTCTAGGCATGTTTCATCATGGTTTTCGTGGTTCAGGTATATTCCTCCATGGTTTTCGATGGCTGGATATGTTTCTCCATGGTTTTCGTGGTCTGCGTATGTTTCTTCATGGTTTTCGCAGTCGAGGTCGACGGCTCCACAGTTTTCGATGTTCAGGTATGTTTCTCTCGGCTTTTCGTGGTCGAGGATAATTCCTCCATGGGTTTCGATGTCTAGGTATATTCCTCCATGGTTTTCAATGTCTAGGCATGTTTTATCATGGTTTTCGCGGTCGAGGTCGACGGCTCCACAGTTTTCGATGCCCAAGTATGCTTCTCCATGGTTTTCGTGATCTAGGATAATTCCTCCATGGGTTTTGATGTCTAGGTATATTCCTTCATGGTTTTGAATGTCTGGACATGTTGCTTCTTGGTTTTCGTGGTCCAGGTATATTCCTCCATGGTTTTCGATGTATGGATATGTTTCTCCATGGTTTTCGTGGTCTAGGTACATTGTTCCATGGTTTTCGTGGTCTAGGTAGATTCCTCCATGGTTTTCGTGGTTCAGGTATATTCCTCCAGAGTTTTCGATGTCTGGATATGTTTCTCCATGGTTTTCGTGGTCTAGGTACATTGTTCCATGGTTTTCGTGGTCTAGGTAGATTCCTCCATGGTTTTCGTGGTTCAGGTATATTCCTCCAGAGTTTTCGATGTCTGGATATGTTTCTCCATGGTTTTCGTGGACTAGGTAGATTCCTCCATGGTTTTCGTGGTCTAGGTAGATTCCTCCATGGTTTTCGTGGTCTAGGTATGTTTCTTCATGGCTTTCGCAGTCGAAGTCGACGGCTCCACAGTTTTCGATGTCCAGTTATGTTTCTCTCGGGTTTTCGTGGTCTAGGATAATTCCTCCATGGGTTTCGATGTCTAGGTATATTCCTCCATGGTTTCAATGTCTAGGCATGTTTCTTCATGGTTTTCGTGGTCTAGGATAATTCTTCCATGGGTTTTGATGTCTAGGTATATGCCTTCATGGTTTTCGATGTCTGGATATGGTTTTCGTGGTCTACGTAGATTCTTCCATGGTTTTCGTGGTCTAGGTATGTTTCTTCATGGTTTTCGCAGTCGAGGTCGACGGCTCCACAGTTTTCAATGACCAAGTATGAAGGACCACGAAAACCATGTTCCTTCATGGTTTTCGTGGTCCAGGTATATTCCTCCATGTTTTTCGTCGTCCAGGTATATTCCTCCATGGTTTTCAATGTCTAGGCATGTTTCATCATGGTTTTCGTGGTTCCGGTATATTCCTGCATGTTTTTCGATGTCTGGGTATGTTTCTCCATGGTTTTCGTGGTCCAAGTTGATGGTTCCACAGTTTTCGATGGCTAGGTCTGAGTTTCCATAGTTTTTGTTCTCTAGGTATATTTCTTCATCATTTCCGTGATCTAGGTCGATGACTCCATACTTTTCGATGTCTAGGTATGTGTCTACATATTTTTCAATGTCTAGGTATATTCCTCCATGGTTTTGGATGTCCAGGTATATTTCTTCATAGTTTTAAATGTCTACGTATGTTCCTTCATGGTTTTCGTGGTCCAGGTATATTCCGTCATGGCTTTTGATGCTAGGTCAACAATTCCATAGTTTTCGATGTTTGGTTATGGTTCTCCATGGTTTTCATGGTCTAGGTCGACGGTTCCATTGTTTTCGATATCTACGTCGACAGCTCCATGGTTTTCGATGGCTAGGTATATTTCTCCATGGCTTTCGTCGTCCTGGTATGTTTTTTTATGCTTTTCGAGGTCTAGATCAACGGCTCCGTAGTTTTCAATGTCCAGGTATGTTTTCCCATTGTTTTCGTTGACTGCATAGTTTTCACCATCCCGGTCGATAGCTCCATAGTTTCCGATGTTAAGGTGAATTTGTCCATGGTTCCCGATATGAAAGTCAATGGCTTCATAGTTTCCGATAGTGTGGTGAGTTTTTCTAAGGTTTTCGATATCTAGGTCGTCGGCTCTATAGTTTTCGATGTCTAGTTTGGCGACTATGGGGTTTTCGATGTCTAGGTGGATGCCTTCGTATTTTTCAATATATATTCGACAATTTTATATTTCCCGATATTTAGGTAAACGGTGCAATGGTTTACGATATATTTCCTCATAGTTATCGATATCTAGATCTGCGATTTAATAGTTCGCATTGACGAGGCAGGTTCAGACGTTACAGAAGACCATGAAAAAATATCACTGGTCACCAATAACCATAAAGCTGTGGTCTTAGACATTGAATACCATGGAAACATCTCCTTGGACATTGCAAACCATTGACAGTGTCCATGTCAACATGGAATCCATGAATGAAAAGAAGATAGTTTCAAAAATCATTTTTCCAAGTAAACAAGTGGAGCTTTTCAAAAAAAGGAATAGAAAATGAAAATATCATCCCATTGCATAGGAATTTCCCAATCTTTCATTGGAAAATTCGATTTGCTGAATGGATAATCAAAATCGTCACCATTATTGCTTGTAAAAGGTTTCAACTCACATGAACATAAAAGCACAGTTTTCGTCCGTCTACATAGAAAAATTGGCTGTGTCGATTGCTTTTGGCACATAGAGAAAAGCACTCAACTTGAAACAAATCGTTTTAAAAATTTTCGTCGAAGACGAGGAATGTATTTTTTTTCTTAAGTAAATATTGTCACGCCTCTAAAAAATAAGCTAAATTAGAAAAAAAATAATTGACAAAGTAAAAAAAGAACGCCAATTATTAAAAGGTCGCGACCGTAGTTTCCAATAATTTTCTATATCTGCATTATCAATAAAAAACTTCAAAATATAAAAAAAAATGACATCGTTTTCTGAAGTTGACAAATACAGTGAATGAAATACGATTCCTGTATAGTTGTCACGTCTCGCAAAAAGAAGTGAAATCAGTAAATATTAAAACTTCAAAAAGTAAAAAAGGCACGCCAAGTATTAAAAGGTCGTGACCGTCGTTTTAAATGATTTTCTATATTCGCATTGTCAATAAATAAATTTTAAAAAATGTTTAACTGTGAAAAAATATGAGATCTATTGTAACATATACAGTGAATGAATTACGTTTCCTGTAATAATTCTGAATTTTGGAAATAAAAAAAAATGAGATCATTTTCTAACGTAGCCAAGTACAGTGAATGAATTAAGGTTCTTGTGGAATTCATTCGTGTACACTTTTAGCCCTAATCCCTCACTTATTCAGAAAAATTTTCCAGCAAACGTCACAGAGCAACAAAGGTTTCTCGACTGATTCTGCAATTATTAAGAGATTATCATCTGTTTTTATGCTAGCTCGGGTTATAAACTTAAAACACTTTACGCGTACAAGTGCATGCATTGTATCTATACGATGTACTGCACAAATTCATTTTCAACATTACACACAAGCTTGGCGTGCATGGTTTTCAATCGGAAGCTCGGCGAAGGAATGCCTCATCCGTCCATATATTTGAAGAAAACTTGATGATCCTCTCATGTAATTGTTTTTTAATTTGCCATCCCTTTTCCATCCAACTATTTTATTGAGTAGTTCGACGTGAGATCCCGCGCTGTGTACACAAAGAAAAATATCTATTCTTGACTAGTTTGACTGATAAATTCATTACTCCAAATGTTTCGTATTCAACGCGTTTTCTTTTCTCAAATCAATGTTTACACAGCTTACTTCTTTGTTCATCCATTTCAATACTTGTGTAATTCATCCAATCATCTGCCCATTTGGTAAAAAAAAGAGTGTACGGACAAACGAGTGAAAGTGACGCGTGGATAAATTAAAATGCGTATGGGCATGAAAGAATGGCCGTATCTATCCGTACAAGATAAAGGCGTATAAAGGGATTGATTGATTTCATTTCTTTATCCGTTCGTTTAATTGTTCAATTTTATCCACAAATTTCACCCATCTGTATTATTTACCAAATCGATATATAACAGGGCCCCTCTTATTTTATTGGGGGATCGGTTTTTTTCACACTCGTTCATACAATTCTAATTAATTATTGTTTTCATAGTAAATTTGAACAATTGTCTCTTCCCGAGCTTCCGATTGAAAACCATGCACGCCAAGCTTGTGTGTAATGTTGAAAATGAATTTGTGCAGTACATCGTATAGATACAATGCATGCACTTGTACGCGTAAAGTGTTTTAAGTTTATAACCCGAGCTAGCATAAAAACAGATGATAATCTCTTAATAATTGCAGAATCAGTCGAGAAACCTTTGTTGCTCTGTGACGTTTGCTGGAAAATTTTTCTGAATAAGTGAGGGATTAGGGCTAAAAGTGTACACGAATGAATTCCACAAGAACCTTAATTCATTCACTGTACTTGGCTACGTTAGAAAATGATCTCATTTTTTTTTATTTCCAAAATTCAGAATTATTACAGGAAACGTAATTCATTCACTGTATATGTTACAATAGATCTCATATTTTTTCACAGTTTTATATACTCTTTATTTTAGGAGTGCGATGTACGGGCACAACATCCCTCCCCACTTCGGGAGACGAAATTCATTTCGGCTACTTTTTCGCACGGAATAAAATAATTAAATTTGAACGATTTCGTTTTCTAGTACCTTTCCTGTTTAATGTAAGTTTTTTTTTTTTTTTTTCTAGTTACAATGATCCATTTTTATTTGCGTTTTTTGATTTTGCTTTTCTGATAACAATTTTGTCGTTAGTAGATTCAGATGCGAGTTCTTCTATAATTTTTGGTCTTGCCACGAAAGTCGGGGCTAGTTCGATATCATTAGTTTGATGTATTAATCGAATTCGTTGACAATGTTTAGCTTTGAAAATTGTTAATATGATGATTATTATAATGATCATAGTCATGCTAATGGCACTTATAGAATAATTTCCGATTATATGATAGGGATGTGCCCAAATATTTGGTTCTTCATTTAGTTTTTTCTTAAGAATTTCGATTCTTTCTCCTAATGCGTTCGTTTCTAGTGGATTGATAATTATTTTTGATGGTACGCTGTAATTGAAAATAGGGTGATTAGCGTTTACCATTCCAATTGCGTTTGTTAAGTTGTATAATGGTACATATGTTATAAATTCATTTTGTCGCTGTTCATTTAGAGAAAACAATTGAAAATTAATTGATGTGGCGGAACATTTTCCGTCCAAAGCCAGTAATCCTGTGTTGTGGATTATTTCGTGTGTCGTAGACTTATTTTTACAATCTATTCTTACGCTTTCGGGTTTTGGGGCTACGAATAGCCATCTACCTTCTTTTTCTAGTGCGATTATTAATGTTTTCTCGAGTTTTACAATTCGTTGATTACATCGTGGTTTTTCGGGATTATTTCCTAAATAAATCGCTATTTCGCATGGCGTATTGCCGTTTATTGTTTGTAGTGACTGTTTAGGTTTGTAATAATAAAACTTCAAAAAGTAAAATAGGCACGCCAAGTATTAAAAGGTCGTGACCGTCGTTTTAAATGATTTTCTATATTCGCATTGTCAATAAATAAATTTTAAAAAATGTTTAACTGTGAAAAAATATGAGATCTATTGTAACATATACAGTGAATGAATTACGTTTCCTGTAGGAATTCTGAATTTTGGAAATAAAAAAAAATGAGATCATTTTCTAACGTAGCCAAGTACAGTGAATGAATTAAGGTTCTTGTGGAATTCATTCGTGTACACTTTTAGCCTTAATCCCTCACTTATTCAGAAAAATTGTCCAGCAAACGTCACAGAGCAACAAAGGTTTCTCGAATGATTCTGCAATTATTAAGAGATTATCATCTGTTTTTATGCTAGCTCGGGTTATAAACTTAAAACAGTTTACGCGTACAAGTGCATGCATTGTATCTATACGATGAACTGCACAAATTCATTTTCAACATTACACACAAGCTTGGCGTGCATGGTTTTCAATCGGAAGCTCGGGAAGAGACAATTGTTCAAATTTACTATGAAAACAATAATTAATTAGAATTGTATGAACGAGTGTGAAAAAAACCGATCCCCCAATAAAATAAGAGGGGCCCTGTTATATAATGATTTGGTAAACAATACAGATGGGTGAAATTTGTGGATAAAATTGAACAATTAAACGAACGGATAAAGAAATGAAATCAATCAATCCCTTTATATGCCTTTATCTTGTACGGATAGATACGGCCATTCTTTCATGCCCATACGCATTTTAATTTATCCACGCGTCACTTTCACTCGTTTGTCCGTACACTCTTTTTTTTACCAAATGGGCAGATGATTGGATGAATTACACAAGTATTGAAATGGATGAACAAAGAAGTAAGCTGTGTAAACATTGATTTGAGAAAAGAAAACGCGTTGAATACGAAACATTTGGAGTAATGAATTTATCAGTCAAACTAGTCAAGAATAGATATTTTTCTTTGTGTACACAGCGCGGGATCTCACGTCGAACTACTCAATAAAATAGTTGGATGGAAAAGGGATGGCAAATTAAAAAACAATTACATGAGAGGATCATCAAGTTTTCTTCAAATATATGGACGGATGAGGCATTCCTTCGCCGAGCTTCCGATTGAAAACCATGCACGCCAAGCTTGTGTGTAATGTTGAAAATGAATTTGTGCAGTTCATCGTATAGATACAATGCATGCACTTGTACGCGTAAACTGTTTTAAGTTTATAACCCGAGCTAGCATAAAAACAGATGATAATCTCTTAATAATTGCAGAATCATTCGAGAAACCTTTGTTGCTCTGTGACGTTTGCTGGACAATTTTTCTGAATAAGTGAGGGATTAAGGCTAAAAGTGTACACGAATGAATTCCACAAGAACCTTAATTCATTCACTGTACTTGGCTACGTTAGAAAATGATCTCATTTTTTTTTATTTCCAAAATTCAGAATTCCTACAGGAAACGTAATTCATTCACTGTATATGTTACAATAGATCTCATATTTTTTCACAGTTAAACATTTTTTAAAATTTATTTATTGACAATGCGAATATAGAAAATCATTTAAAACGACGGTCACGACCTTTTAATACTTGGCGTGCCTATTTTACTTTTTGAAGTTTTAATATTTACTGATTTCACTTCTTTTTGCGAGACGTGACAACTATATAGGAATCGTATTTCATTCACTATATTTGTCAACTTCAGAAAACGATCTCATTTTTTTTTATATTTTGAAGTTTTTTATTGATAATGCAAATATAGAAAATTATTGGAAACTACGGTCGCGACCTTTTAATAATTGGCGTTCTTTTTTTACTTTGTCAATTATTTTTTTTTCTAATTTAGCTTATTTTTTAGAGGCGTGACAATATTTACTTAAGAAAAAAAATACATTCCTCGTCTTCGACGAAAATTTTTAAAACGATTTGTTTCAAGTTGAGTGCTTTTCTCTATGTGCCAAAAGCAATCGACACAGCCAATTATTCTATGTAGACGGACGAAAACTGTGCGGTTATGTTCATGTGAGTTGAAACCTTTTACAAGCAATAATGGTGACGATTTTGATTATCCATTCAGCAAATCGAATTTTCCAATGAAAGATTGGGAAATTCCTATGCAATGGGATGATATTTTCATTTTCTATTCCTTTTTTTGAAAAGCTCCACTTGTTTACTTGGAAAAATGATTTTTGAAACTATCTTCTTTTCATTCATGGATTCCATGTTGACATGGATACTGTCAATGGTTTGCAATGTCCAAGGAGATGTTTCCATGGTATTCAATGTCTAAGACCACAGCTTTATGGTTATTGGTGTCCAGTGATATTTTTTCTGTAACGTCTGAACCTGCCTCGTCAATGCAAACTATTAAAGCGCAGATCTAGATATCGATAACTATGAGGAAATATATCTTAAACCATTGCACCGTTTACCTAAATATCGGGAAATATAAAATTGTCGAATATATATTGAAAAATACGAAGTCATCCACCTAGGCATAGAAAACCGTATAGTCGCCAAACTAGTCATCGTAAACTATAGAGCCGACGACCTAGATATCGAAAAGCTTAGAAAAACTCACCACACTATCGGAAACTATGGAGCCATTGACTTTCATATCGGGAACCATGGACAAATTCACCTTAACATCGGAAACTATGGAGCTATCGACCGTTATAGTGAAAACTATGAAGTCGTCAACCTAGTCCACGAAAACAATGGGAAAACATACCTGGACATTGAAAACTACGGAGCCGTTGATCTAGACCTCGAAAAGCATGAAAAAAAACATACCAGGACGACGAAAGCCATGGAGAAATATACCTATCCATCGAAAACCATGGAGCTGTCGACGTAGACATCGAAAACAATGGAACCGTCGACCTAGACCATGAAAACCATGGAGAACCATAACCAAACATCGAAAACTATGGAATTGTTGACCTAGCGTCAAAGGCCATGACGGAATATACCTGGACCACGAAAACCATGAAGAAACATACGTAGACATTTAAAACTATGAAGAAATATACCTGGACATCCAAAACCATGGAGGAATATACCTAGACATTGAAAAATATGTAAACACATATCTAGACATCGAAAAGTATGGAGTCATCGACCTAGATCACGGAAATGATGAAGAAATATACCTAGAGAACAAAAACTATGGAAACTCAGACCTAGCCATCGAAAACTGTGGAACCATCAACTTAGACCACGAAAACCATGGAGAAACATACCCAGACATCGAAAAACATGGAGGAATATACCTGAACCACGAAAACCATGATGAAACATGCCTAGACATTGAAAACCATAGAGGAATATACCTAGACATCGAAACCCATGGAGGAATTATCCTAGACCACGAAAACCCGAGAGAAACATACCTGGACATCGAAAACTGTGGAGCCGTCGACTTCGACTGCGAAAGCCATGAAGAAAACCATGGAGAAACATATCCAGACATCGAAAACTCTGGAGGAATATACCTGAACCATGAAAACCATGGAGGAATCTACCTAGACCACGAAAACCATGGAGCAATGTACCTAGACCACGAAAACCATGGAGAAACATATCCATACATCGAAAACCATGGAGGAATATACCTAGACCACGAAAACCATGAAGGAACACGTCTAGACATTGAAAACCATGAAGGAATATACCTAGACATCAAAACCCATGGAGAAATTATCCTAGACCACGAAAATCATGGAGAAACATACCTAGACATCGAAAACTGTGGAACCATCGACCTCGACCGCAAAAACCATGAAGAGACAAACTTAGACCACGAAAACCATGGAGAAATATACCTTAGACATCAAGAACTATGGAGAAATACACCTGGACATTAAAAACTATGGAGAAATACACCTGCACATCAGAAACCATAGAGGAATATACCTAGACATCGAAACCCATAGAGGAATTATCCGAGACCACGAAAACCATGGAGAAACATACCTGGACATCGAAACCTGTGGAGCCGTCAACCTCGATCGCGAAAACCATGGAGGAATATACCTAGACATCAAGAACTATAGAGAAATACACGTGGACATGAAAAGCTATGGAGAAATACACTCGCACATCAGAAACCATGAAGGAATATACCTAGACATCGAAATCCATGGAGGAATTATCCGAAACCATGAAAACCATGGAGAAACATACCTGGATATCGAAAACTAAGGAGCCGTCGACCCAGACCTCGAAAACCATGAAAAAACATACCTAGACCACGAAAGCCATGGAGGAATATATCTGGACATAAAAAACTATGGGGTCGTCCACCTAGAAATCGAAAATCGCGATAGAATGTACCTAAACCTAGTCCTCCAAAACCCATGAGCTATCGCCCTAGACATCCTCGAAAAATCCAGCGGCGTCGACCAGAATTTTATATTTTTTTATTTTTATTATTTATTATTTAATGTTATTCGTATTATTCAATTTTTTTTTTTAATTATATTATTATCATTTTATATTATATATTGTATCATATAATATATATATTATATTATATATTAATTATATTAAAATATTTATTATAATAATATTTTATTATTAATTAATATTAATAAATAAAATATATATTATATAATTATATACATATTTTATGCGCAAACCAGGAGCTGGTATTGCCCCCGCTGTGCGCCCATTCTCTGTCTCTCTCGCTCGGCGACGCAGAAGGAGAGGGGGTAGCCGCGTTCAGCGTAGTACGTGACGTAGAGTGTGACAAAAGTAAGAAATCGTGCAAAGGACGTAAGTCCAAATGTAAACAAGCGTAACTTACGCCCCTCTGTCTCTAAGAAAATGAAAATCCCGAAATGATGGATTTTAAATCACTAACGTTACATATCTCAGGATCTACTGGACGGATTTACTTGCAACAAAGACCAATGGAAAGAGAAAAATCGAAAAAAAATCGTCACAAATTTTCAAGTTCTTTTATGAAATGGTTTATTTGTGAGAGCCATTTGAAAATTCTGTGACGTCATAAAACCGGCATATTCGCGTATATAAGAGTAGCGGCAGGGCTCGCGCTGGCTTTTCTTTTGCGCTGCAGTTTTTCCTTTTAATACTTGGCGTCGAGCCGCTACCGCGTCTCTTGATATTGTCGACTTTTCTGGCCTTGTTTAAATCTTCTTCAGTCATTGTTATATACATTCTTTTGTAGTTGTCAACGATAATTATTTTAGATGTAGTTTCTATGAATTGGAATTGATTTTCATTGATCTTCGTAGGTAGTGGGTAGACTTTGTTGACTTTCAAAATTGAACTTTCGACTAAAGGGAATTTTATAATTAGAACAAATCGTAGTTTTGCTGTATAGCTAGTGATTTCTGCTGTTTTCAATAAGTTAGTCATTTCGCTACTCTTAATGTTTGTTGGAAAGTTTAATCCTTTAGGAATGTAAGGAGTTGCTTCTATTAAATAGTCGGCTAATTGTTTAGGTGAAATTACCGTAGGGTTTATTGTTCCCTTGTAAATTTCTGTTAAAAAGTTTGCTAGTTGATTTACGTCGCTTGTAAACGCTTCGACTGTCGTTGCAAATACGTTTATATTTTCGTCTATCATTTGTTTCTTTTTTATTGTTGAAAATTGACTTTCTACCGTGTTTTTGACTCTTTCTATCATGTGCATTAAATTGTCCATTCTGTCTAATATTCCGGAAGCGAATTCGTTATAGAGTTTTAGTGTAGATTCTAGAATTTGTACATTTTCTTTTAACATATCTTCGTCAGTTTTTTGTCTTGTTATTATGTCGTCAATGTTTTTGTCTATTTTTTCTGCGTCATCTTGGTCGAGATTCCCAGTTATTGCTTTGATTACTGTTCCTAGACCGTTAATTAATCCTCTTTTGTTTCTATTTTCTCCTGTGCCTACGAAGTTGTATATCGCTGTTATTGAGGAACTGACTTTCTTCAATAAAGGTTTTAATGTGCTGTCTACGGTGGAACATAGTGAATCGTCAGTCGTTTTGTTGCATAATTTTTCCAAAGTTTTTAGTGTTTTGAATAAAACGTCTGCTTTTCTTTCCATATAGTGTAGATCCAAGTGGATTACTAATTTCCATGTTCCTTTTACCAAATATAACGATCCTATTTCCTCGAAGTATATCCCTGGTGAGGTTTGGCAATTGTCAATTCGGTATTCGTTGTTTACCGAGGATTCAATCCCTCCTACGGCTGTTATTGCGCTCGCACACCTGTAATGGGTTGTCTGAGTTAGTTGCTAGTCGGTCGGTAGGGTAGAATTTAACTTATCGGGATGTCGGTAAGTGGGTTGGGTGGGCATTGTAGGCTATTTCTTTCCCGGCCCGTTTGAAAAATGTGACCCATATATTCTGTCTCTTTCCCAGCTTCCGGTTAATTTGTTGAGTTAGCGTTTTGGCATTCCCTGGTTACTGTTGGGTTAGTCGCGAATTTTGTCGCGTTCACTTGTTCTTCGAACGTCATTTGTGCATTTTCAGTAGAAGTTTTATAAAAGCAGATTTCGAAGTCCAATATCATGGCCGGAGTTATAAATAGCTATTATCATTCTTTGGTTGCCGAGTTGGTTGAGACTCGGCGAAGGGAGGTTTCGGTAAGTTTGTCTATTTATCTATTATTGATATTTTTTATTTTAATCCACTTGGTGGGCTTTAATATGTTTTTTCTGCTTTTCAGCGGATTGTGTTTGGGCCGCCTATGCCCGAGCGACGACGTGGCACTACATCGTCGAAAATGTTGGAGTTCGTGGTGTTATCTTTACGCTACGAATTTATTGTAAGTTTTATTTAATTTATTATTTATTTTTATTATTTTTTTTCTTTTTTTATTATTTTTTATATTTAGCGTCGTTTATAAAGATTTATTGAAATTTTTTTTTTTTTTTTTTTTTGTTTATTTATTCTATTCTCTTATTCTGTTTCTTTATTCTATTCCTTTGTTTCTACGGTTCCTGTTCCCTTTTTTATAATTATTTTCATTAATATTTAAGTTTTTCTATGATGTTACAGGCATACATCGAGGATGAGGCCGAATACCGCCGGTATTCCAAATGCTCGTCTTTGGATGATCTCGGCTGTCCCTGGGGAACCTGGGACTTCGATGCCGGTTTCATCCGGTGGATGTTTGAGGGGAGGTGGGGGCAGGTTCATCCCGAGTCCGACTGGGACCATCCGGCCTGGGATCAACCCCCTCGGCGTCCTTTCGGCGTATGACGTCGATTAGTATATTAAGTCTATGTTGACCATATAATGGAATAAATTAATTGAGTTAATAACCAATGTTGTGGTTCATTTTGCAATTTTGTATTTTTCGATATTGATGTTAATAAATTCGGGTTTTATCGTGTAATTTGTGTATTAGTGGTATTTATTTGTGTATACTTTTTCCCCATTATGTTTCGTTTTGATTTCTTATTGTAATTTTATTCCTGTTTCCATTGAATTATATTTATTTTAGATTATTTTTGTTTATTTTCTGTTATTCGTTTTAGTAATTCTCTTGGTGTTTGATTTCGTTAAGATGTCCATGTGTTCTGATTGTTGCTTGTTCTATGAAGTTGTCGCGGACGTGTGCCTGTCCGCTACCGTCTGCGTCGTGTCCAGCGTGAAGTTAATGGTCATCGAGCAGTGGTTTTCTGTCTGTAGTGCCGTGAGCTGTAGCGAGACTCACTGCAGTCGGCTAGTGGGTAACGTAGGGCTTGATCCGTTCTACGTGGACTCGTACAGTTCTGCGTCCCTTGCCGATACTGTAGTTTACTGGTGAATCCTTACTTTTTATTTCAAATGGTCCTGTCCATTTTGGTGTTAATTTTGCTGATCTGCCTCGACGAACTGTTGGGTCGAGCAACAGTACTTTATCGCCAACGCGATACTCGATGTTTTTTGCAGTTTCCCATTGTTTTTCCGCTATTTTCTCCTTTTTTTCCATTAATTTTTCTCTCGCGACTTGCCAGGTCGCTCGCAGTCGTTCTCGGAGTTCGGCTGCATAGTCGTCGTACGAGTATGTGGTTCTCGGCGGCTCTTTGAGTGCAGTCGGTAAAACAGGTTTTTGACCATACCTCAATTCATACGGGGTGAATCCTGTAGATGAGTGAGGTGTAGTATTGTATGTATACATGGCGTATGGTAGCCATAAATCCCAATCCCTTTGATCCTCTTGGACGAAATGTTTTAAATATTCTGCCAGAGTGCGATGGGATCTTTCCAATGCTCCGTTTGATTGCGGATGATATGCGGTTGTTTGAATTTTCTTGATGCGTAATAATTTGCACGTTTCCTCAAAAACGTCGCTCAGAAAATTCGTTCCTTGATCGGAAAGAATGGTTTGAGGAGGTCCATGTTGGCAAATGATCCGAGTGGTCAATGCCCTTGCTACTTCTTGTGCCTCCTGATTTTCCAATGGAATTGCTTCGGAAAATTTTGTTAATAAACATTGTGCTGTTAGATTATATTTATTTCTCCGGTCGGTTTCGGGTAGAGGTCCTACTATATCGACCGCGCATTTTTCAAATGCTCTTTCTGGAGTGTCGGTGATAATCATCGGTGCTCGATTTAGCTTCGTTACTTTATTCTTTTGACATTTGTCGCATTTCGCTACGTATTCTTTTATTTCCTTTTTCATTCCCGGCCAACGATACTTTTCTTGAATTCGTTGAGTCATTCTTTTTACTCCGGGGTGTCCTCCGAGAGGCGTGTCGTGATACTCTCGTAGTATTGTTTTTCTGTCTTTCTCTGACAGGTCCGTCGCGTCAGAGTCGAGGTGTTCGGTTTCACTCTCGTTATCGCCTTCGTCGCTGTCCTCTATGGGCATCTCATTTTTATCTTCAGCCGCACTCGGTTGATTATCAAGTCGGCCATTATAATTGGGGATGGACCGATTCTCCGAGGAGGCTGTAGTTGTTGAAGAAGATGAAAACGCGTCGTTCATGACTTTACGCGTTCTTTCTTTCCCCCTTTTTTCCAGCTGATCAGTGGTTTTATTCTGATCGAGCGTGATCGCATATATGCGACTCAGC
This sequence comes from Venturia canescens, assembly GCF_019457755.1. Classification (NCBI taxonomy): domain Eukaryota; kingdom Metazoa; phylum Arthropoda; class Insecta; order Hymenoptera; family Ichneumonidae; genus Venturia; species Venturia canescens. The sequence goes on along the minus strand of NC_057422.1, from coordinate 26,197,740 downwards.
GCGTCAGCATTTGTATTCCTTTTTCCTTCATTATATTCAATTCTGTAAGTGTATTCTTCCTTGCCTGGAGAGTTTTTAACTTCAATTTTTTCTATTTGTTTTTGTTTGTGATCGCTTTCTATTTCTTCTATTTCGACTGTCGGCCTTTCTCTTGAGACTTCCTGATCTAAGGTATTTAAAAACATGATTGGAGAAGTCATTCTTTTTTCCGGAACTATTCCTTGCTCTATTTTTACTCCTTTTTTAATTTTGCGGGCTGATAAACATCCTACCGCTAAATTTTTTGCTTTTACGTAGTGGATGCTCTCGGAACGGGATTGTAGTTTCTCCGAACCGTTCACCAAAGGCTCGACGTGACCATACATTTTGATTATGCGGCCACCTAGAATGTCGACCTTGTGTTTTTTAATAAAATCGAGTCCCAATATTCCGTCTGTTTTGATTGGAACGTCGTTATCGACGACGAAAAATTCATGAAGAATTTTGACGGCGGGTGTTTCGATTTCGAGGATTACTTTACATAGGGCATTGAAGGGTTTTCCTCCGACGCCTGTCAATTCGACTGTTTCATTGATTATTTCTGTATTTTTTCTTAGAGCATTTCTTTTTATTATGCAACATTGAGCTCCCGTGTCAACTTTCAAGAGGAGAACTGAATCTATTGCGTGCGGTGATGTGATATAAAAGTCGCTAGCCATTCCCCAGGAACCGATCGAATTAATTACGAATTTTGTTTTGGGTTTCACGACATGTGCATTCGAGCCGGTAGCTCGCTTAGCCTCCACACAGCTAACGTGCGCATTTTTTCGCTCAGCCGTTCGCGCGAGGAGACTGAGGTTCAGCGACCCTATTGTTTTCTTTTCTTCCGCATTCCCGTTGTTCGATTGATTCGAATTTTGGTTATTATCTTGATTGTTTTCTTGACTGTTATTTTGACCGTTATTCTGTTGTCTATTATCTTGATAACCTCTATTTCTGCTTCTGTTTCCTTGATTTCCACGATTTTCTTGATTTCCATTATTACTATTATTTCCTTGGTTACCATTTCTATTTTTTCTATTCCAACAATCGTCATATACGTGACCTGGTTTTTTGCAATAATTACAAAATAAAGAATTTATGCTTCGACTCGGTGTCGGTAAACTGTTATTTCCGTTACCATGATTCTCATTTCTATTTCCTGAGCTTCTACAGTCGCGTGCGAGATGACCTTTTTTGTTACACCTATTGCAAATGATCGTATTATTTCCAGGTTCTCTTCGAGTTCCCTGTTGTATCTTTTCTTCGTCAATCGCGGCTGTGATTGCTTCATTAAGTGTTGGATATGCCCTAGCTTTAATAATTGTTTGATATTCGCGTTTGAGACCTTGAGTGAAACTCGAAAGGGCTACTTCGCGTATGTGTTTTTCTACCGCCATTTGTTCGATCATTGTCGAGTGCTTTTTTATGCTTGCATCGATTAATTCCATCATTGTGTCTTCTACTCTTCTTCCGAATTCTTTTACTGATTCGTTAAATTTCTGTCGACAAGAATACAGCTCTGTTTGAAGGGCTCCTACGGTTCTCGTACCGCAGAATATTTCTAACATAACGGATTTAAACGTTTCAAAATCTGGAATATTTTTATATCGTACTTCTGCTCGAGCTTTACCAGTTAATTTAGTAGTTAACACTGATTCTAGGAGAATCTCTTGGTCCTCTTCTAAAATATGTTTATTGACGTGAGCAAAAGAATCTACAAGTTCTCGCGCTTCCTCCGGTTTTGAACCGTCGAATCGAGGAATTAAACTACGCGCTTCTTTGAGAGACATAGAGCCTCGAAGTCTGTTAGTTCGCGAGTGATTTGGAGAGGAATTTTGAGAATTATTTCCTCTATTATTTTCGCCATTGTTTCCAGGATTTCCAGGATTATTATTTCGGCTGTTTCCGGAAGTCCGATTGTCTCCCGTTGTGTCTAGATTTACTGTTTCAACCATTGTTGATACTAAGGGATTTGTGGTTTCTACTACCGAATTTTCTGGCGTATTTTCCGCGTCTAAATAATCGTCTTCCGATGTCGGAGATCGATTTAAAGATTGGGCGCTACTTCGTCGCCTTCTACTTTGCGAAGTGGTTTCGCGGTCGTAGTCGAGTTTATCGTCGAAAAATGAATTGAGCGATCGCGAAACAGTGCTTACGCCCGGTAATTTGAGACGTTCAGCGTACTCGTCGTCTGACATATAAATTTTTATATACGAACTGGCTTTGGCGGATTACAATGTTATTTAATAATGTTCCGTCACTTACAGTAAGATGATCGCTAACATGATGTCCAGATTTGTTGTAGTGTTGAATTTCTTCCGCTCCTGCTCCAGTCGTATTTTGGGTTGAATCTTGACGTAGATCGGTCTGCCTTGGATGCGATGATCGGTGATCGAACGTCCGTTCGATATATCGACTTTTCTAGAATTATCGGTCCTCCTCAGCAATTTGAGTTCCTTCCGTTTGACTATCGTAGACGTGTCGGGTTTCTCGAGTAGTGGCTATCCTACCGCTGCCACCAATGTTGTATCCGCGAAGACCGTCGCGAAGGGACGAGTTATCAAGGACGAGTATTTAAGGGATTTAGGCCAAAAGAGCTGAACTCCAACTCGATACTTTTACAACAAGTTAACAATAAGTTTATTTAAGAAGTTACAAATTCGAGGTTTTATTGCCTCGAGACCGATCGTTACAATTCTCGTCAAAGACTGTCGAATTTTGGTTAGTTGGTAAATTTATAGACTCGGGGGTTTTTCCCCCTCTCGCGACAATATGGCGTGATATTCTTTCTCGAAGTTTCGATGGTGACATCGAGGGTCGATGCGCTCGTTCGAGGACGTCGGTATTTCGCCGTCGATGCATTTATGCTGAGAACGCTTAATTTATATACTCATTATTTTAGGAGTGCGATGTACGGGCACAACATTTGCCTCCCGAGATAATGAAAAAATTCATGTGTACGTCGTTCGAGCTAATGAATTACGAGTTGAGGAGGATGTTATTGATCCGAGTGTTGAAACTTTAAAATATGATAATGAAAAATGTGAAAAAAACGCGGAAGAAAGAAGCGTCAATATGGATAAAATACAAACGAATCAGAAAGATGAAACTAATGTGAATAAAGAAATAGTTAGTAAGGTAGCTCGAGCGATGGAAAACGATGAAATTCATAAAAATAATGTAGAAAAACATCAAAATGGCAATAAACCTGATGCAGTTTCGAGTATAGTGTATCAATTGACCCCGTTGAATCATGCTTTTCAACGTTCAATGCAACGCGGTTAGAGGAATCGGAGAAAGAACAATTTTGTAGTTTGTTATCAAATCATAAGAAATTATTCTCAGATAAGCCCGGATGTGCGATAGGATACGAGCATAGAATTACGGTAACTACGAACAAGCTGCGAATAAAACATAATTATCCAGTGCCTTTTCAATTTAGAGAAGCCACCGCTCAGGCAATATATAAAATGTTGAAGAATGGAGTAATTGAGAGAGCAGCTAGTAATTTCTGCAATCCACTAAGGATCGTTAAAAAGGACGATGGATCTGTCAGAGTATGTTTAGATGCGCAACACTTAAATGAAATCATTGAGGGATGACCATGAATCCCCCCCCCCCCTTAATTAATGAAGTAATGCAAAAATTTCACGGTTCTCGTTGGTTTTCTAAAATTGATTTGACTCACGGGTACTGGCAAATCCCACTACACAAAGAGTCTCGGCAGTACACGGCTTTTGTATTTGATTCAAATATGTTTCAATTTTGTCGCATTCCACTTGGCTTTAAAACGGCAGGAAGCGAATTTATTCGAAGTCTAAGTTTTGCTCTTAAGAGAGATTTTCAGGATAATATATCCGTTTATATTGATGATATTTTAATCGGAACGCGAACGAAGGATGAACATTTTCGCGTTCTAGATAAGCTCTTTCAGCGATTATCGGAGTATAATTTCACCCTCAAATTGTCCAAATGTTATTTTTTTCAAGTTACGGTTCCTTTCCTTGGATTTTTGATATCGGAACAAGGGATCGTCCCTGACCCTCACAAACTCGACTCGATTCTCAATTTTTCTGAGCCCAGAAACACTCGACAATTACACCAATTCCTGGGTGTGTGCAATTATTACCGCCAATTCAACGTCAATCAAAGTATCTCGGTAGCACCGCTCAGGGAATTGTTTCAGAAAGGTCAGAATTGGAAGTGGACGGAGCTTCATAGACGCGCGTTTGAACAGCTAAAAACGGATTTTCGCAATTGTATTTGCCTTAAACACATAATTCCGGGTCGAGACTATCGCGTTCAAACTGATGCGAGCAATTACGGGATCAATGCGATTCTGTACCAGATCAACGACGCAGGAGAGCATAATGTGATAAGTGTGGTTTCTCAATGTTTGACGAAATGTGAGAACAACTACACTACCACAGAAAAAGAGCTCCTTGCGATTGTTTATTCGGTTACAAAATTTCGCGTATATCTAATTGGAACACGCTTCACAATTATCACCGATCACCAGGCACTGACTTTTTTACGATCTGCATCGTTCCAAAATTCTCGAATTAGTCGATGGTGTCTCTTACTGCAACAATATTCGTTTTCGGTGTCTTATTGTCGAGGTGTAGATAATGTCGTGGCAGATTTTTTCAGTAGAAATCCGACTCAAGATTTTCACGAAGAAACCGTCGATCGGATAGTCATTTCTTCGCTTCATCAATGTTTTTTGCCCTTCAAATGCAAGGAAGATGTATCGCTCGTAACTATGGCCATGCTACAGTACGTTACAAATCTCGCTCGCGATTTGAAGAATTTGAGTAAATTACAAAATATTAAAACTTCAGAAAGTAAAAAAGGCACGCCAAGTATTAAAAGGTCGTGACCGTCGTTTTAAATGATTTTCTATATTCGCATTGTCAATAAATAAATTTAAAAAAATGTTCAACTGTGAAAAAATATGAGATCTATTGTAACATATACAGTGAATGAATTACGTTTCCTGTAGGAATTCTGAATTTTGGAAATAAAAAAAAATGAGATCATTTTCTAACGTAGCCAAGTACAGTGAATGAATTAAGGTTATTGTGGAATTCATTCGTGTACACTTTTAGCCCTAATCCCTCACTTATTCAGAAAAATTTTCCAGCAAACATCACAGAGCAACAAAGGTTTCTCGAATGATTCTGCAATTATTAAGAGATTATCATCTGTTTTTATGCTAGCTCGGATTATAAACTTAAAACAGTTTACGCGTACAAGTGCATGCATTGTATCTATACGATGAACTGCACAAATTCATTTTCAACATTACACACAAGCTTGGCGTGCATGGTTTTCAATCGGAAGCTCGGGAAGATACAATTGTTCAAATTTACTATGAAAACAAAAATTAATTAGAATTGTATGAACGAGTGTGAAAAAAACCGATCCCCCAATAAAATAAGAGGGGCCCTGTTATATAATGATTTGGTAAACAATACAGATGGGTAAAATTTGTGGATAAAATTGAACAATTAAACGAACGGATAAAGAAATGAAATCAATCAATCCCTTTATATGCCTTTATCTTGTACGGATAGATACGGCCATTCTTTCATGCCCATACGCATTTTAATTTATCCACGCGTCACTTTCACTCGTTTGTCCGTACACTCTTTTTTTACCAAATGGGCAGATGATTGGATGAATTACACAAGTATTGAAATGGATGAACAAAGAAGTAAGCTGTGTAAACATTGATTTGAGAAAAGAAAACGCGTTGAATACGAAACATTTGGAGTAATGAATTTATCAGTCAAACTAGTCAAGAATAGATATTTTTCTTTGTGTACACAGCGCGGGATTTCACGTCGAACTACTCAATAAAATAGTTGGATGGAAAAGGGATGGCAAATTAAAAAACAATTACATGAGAGGATCATCAAGTTTTCTTCAAATATATGGACGGATGAGGCATTCCTTCGCCGAGCTTCCGATTGAAAACCATGCACGCCAAGCTTGTGTGTAATGTTGAAAATGAATTTGTGCAGTTCATCGTATAGATACAATGCATGCACTTGTACGCGTAAACTGTTTTAAGTTTATAATCCGAGCTAGCATAAAAACAGATGATAATCTCTTAATAATTGCAGAATCATTCGAGAAACCTTTGTTGCTCTGTGACGTTTGCTGGAAAATTTTTCTGAATAAGTGAGGGATTAGGGCTAAAAGTGTACACGAATGAATTCCACAATAACCTTAATTCATTCACTGTACTTGGCTACGTTAGAAAATGATCTCATTTTTTTTTATTTCCAAAATTCAGAATTCCTACAGGAAACGTAATTCATTCACTGTATATGTTACAATAGATCTCATATTTTTTCACAGTTGAACATTTTTTTAAATTTATTTATTGACAATGCGAATATAGAAAATCATTTAAAACGACGGTCACGACCTTTTAATACTTGGCGTGCCTTTTTTACTTTTTGAAGTTTTAATATTTACTGATTTCACTTCTTTTTGCGAGACGTGACAACTATATAGGAATCGTATTTCATTCACTATATTTGTCAACTTCAGAAAACGATCTCATTTTTTTTTTATATTTTGAAGTTTTTTATTGATAATGCAAATATAGAAAATTATTGGAAACTACGGTCGCGACCTTTTAATAATTGGCGTTCTTTTTTTACTTTGTCAATTATTTTTTTTCTAACTTAGCTGATTTTTTAGAGGCGTGACAATATTTACTTAAGAGAAAAAATACATTCCTCGTCTTCGACGAAAATTTTTAAAACGATTTGTTTCAAGTTGAGTGCTTTTCTCTATGTGCCAAAAGCAATCGACACAGCCAATTTTTCTATGTAGACGGACGAAAACTGTGCTTTTATGTTCATGTGAGTTGAAACCTTTTACAAGCAATAATGGTGACGATTTTGATTATCCATTCAGCAAATCGAATTTTCCAATGAAAGATTGGGAAATTCCTATGCAATGGGATGATATTTTCATTTTCTATTCCTTTTTTTGAAAAGCTCCACTTGTTTACTTGGAAAAATGATTTTTGAAACTATCTTCATCTCATTCATGGATTCCATGTTGACATGGATACTGTCAATGGTTTGCAATGTCCAAGGAGATGTTTCCATGGTATTCAATGTCTAAGACCACAGCTTTATGGTTATTGGTGTCCAGTGATATTTTTTCATGGTCTTCTGTAACGTCTGAACCTGCCTCGTCAATGTAAACTATTAAATCGCAGATCTAGATATCGATAACTATGAGGAAATATATCGTAAACCATTGCACCGTTTACCTAAATATCGGGAAATATAAAATTGTCGAATATATATTGAAAAATACGAAGGCATCCACCTAGATATCGAAAACTCTATAGTCGCCAAACTAGACTTCGAAAACTATAGAGCCGACGACCTAGATATCGAAAACCTTAGAAAAACTCACCACACTATCGGAAACTATGGAGCCATTGACTTTCATATCGGGAACCATGGACAAATTCACCTTAACATCGGAAACTATGGAGCTATGGACCGGAATAGTGAAAACTATGAAGTCGTCAACCTAGTCCACGAAAACAATGGGAAAACATACCTGGACATTGAAAACTACGGAGCCGTTGATCTAGACCTCGAAAAGCATGAAAAAACATACCAGCACGACGAAAGCCATGGAGAAATATACCTAGCCATCGAAAACCATGGAGCTGTCGACGTAGACATCGAAAACAATGGAACCGTCGACCTAGACCATGAAAACCATGGAGAACCATAACCAAACGTCGAAAACTATGGAAATGTTGACCTAGCATCAAAAGCCATGACGGAATATACCTGGACCACGAAAACCATGAAGGAACATACGTAGACATTTAAAACTATGAAGAAATATACCTGGACATCCAAAACCATGGAGGAATATACCTAGACTTTGAAAAATATGTAGACACATACCTAGACATCGAAAAGTATGGAGTCATCGACCTAGATCGCGGAAATGATGAAGAAATATACCTAGAGAACAAAAACTATGGAAACTCAGACCTAGCCATCGAAAACTGTGGAACCATCAACTTAGACCACGAAAACCATGGAGAAACATACCCAGACATCGAAAACCATGGAGGAATATACCTGAACCACGAAAACCATGATGAAACATGCCTAGACATTGAAAACCATGGAGGAATATACCTGGACCACGAAAACCATGTTCCTTCATGGTTTTCGTGGTCCTTCATACTTGGTCATTGAAAACTGTAGAGCCGTCGACCTCGACTGCGAAAACCATGAAGAAACATACCTAGACCACGAAAACCATGGAAGAATCTACGTAGACCACGAAAACCATAGAAAAACATATCCAGACATCGAAAACCCTGGAGGAATATACCTGAACCACGAAAACCATGGAGGAATCTACCTAGACCACGAAAACTATGGAGGAATCTACCTAGACCACGAAAACCATGGAGCAATGTACCTAGACCACGAAAACCATGGACAAACATATCCATACATCGAAAACCATGGAGGAATATACCTGGACCACGAAAACCATGAAGGAACATGTCCAGACATTCAAAACCATGAAAGAATATACCTAGACATCAAAACCCATGGAGGAATTATCCTAGACCACGAAAACCATGGAGAAGCATACTTGGACATCGAAAACTGAGGAGCCGTCGACCTCGACCGCGAAAACCATGATTAAACATGCCTAGACATTGAAAATCATGGAGGAATATACCTAGACATCGAAACCCATGGAGGAATTATCCTCGACCACGAAAACCCGAGAGAAACATACCTGGACATCGAAAACTGTGGAGCCGTCGACCTCGACTACGAACACCATGAAGAAACATACCTAGACCACGACAACCATGGAGGAATCTACCTATACCGAGATAACCATGGAGGAATATACCTGGATGACGAAAACCATGAAGGAACATGCCTAGACATTGAAACCATGAACAAACGTACCTAGACCACGAAAACCATGGAGGATTGTACCTAGACCACGAAAACCATGGAGGAATATACCTGGACCACGAAAACCATGAAGGAAAACGTCTAGACATTGAAAACCATGAAGGAAAATACCTAGACATCAAAACCCATGGAGAAATTATCCTAGACCACGAAAATCATGGAGAAACATACCTAGACATCGAAAACTGTGGAACCGTCGACCTCGACCGCGAAAACCATCAAGAGACATACTTAGACCACGAAAACCATGGAGGAATATACCTTAGACATCAAGAACTATGGAGAAATACACCTGCACATCAGAAACCATAGAGGAATATACCTAGACATCGAAACCCATAGAGGAATTATCCGAGACCACGAAAACCATGGAGAAACATACCTGGACATCGAAACCTGTGGAGCCGTCAACCTCGATCGCGAAAACCATGGAGGAATATACCTAGACATCAAGAACTATAGAGAAATACACGTGGACATGAAAAACTATGGAGAAATACACTCGCACATCAGAAACCATGGAGGAATATACCTAGACATCGAAATCCATGGAGGAATTATCCGAAACCATGAAAACCATGAAGAAACATACCTGGACATCGAAAACTAAGGAGCCGTCGACCCAGACCTCGGTAACCATGAAAAAACATACCTAGACGACGAAAGCCATGGAGGAATATATCTGGACATAAAAAACTATGGAGTCGTCCACCTAGAAATCGAAAATCGCGATAGAATGTACCTAAACCTAGTCCTCCAAAACCCATGAGCTATCGCCCTAGACATCCTCGAAAAATCCAGCGGCGTCGACCAGAATTTTATATTTTTTTATTTTTATTATTTATTATTTAATGTTATTCGTATTATTCAATTTTTTTATTTTATTATAATATTATCATTTTATATTATATATTGTATAATATAATATATATATTATATTATATATTAATTATAATAAAATATTTATTATAATAATATTTTATTATTAATTAATATTAATAAATAAAATATATATTATATAATTATATACATATTTTATGCGCAAACCAGGAGCTGGTATTGCCCCCGCTGTGCGCCCATTCTCTGTCTCTCTCGCTCGGCGACGCAGAAGGAGAGGGGGTAGCCGCGTTCAGCGTAGTGCGTGACGTAGAGTGTGACAAAAGTAAGAAATCGTGCAAAGGACGTAAGTCCAAATGTAAACAAGCGTAACTTACGCCTCTCTGTCTCTAAGAAAATGAAAATCCCGAAATGATGGATTTTAAATCCCTAACGTTACATATCTCAGGATTTACTGGACGGATTTACTTGCAACAAAGACCAATGGAAAGAGAAAAATCGAAAAAAAATCGTCACAAATTTTCAAGTTCTTTTATGAAATGGTTTATTTGTGAGAGCCATTTGAAAATTCTGTGACGTCATAAAACCGGCATATTCGCGTATATAAGAGTAGCGGCAGGGCTCGCGCTGGCTTTTCTTTTGCGCTGCTGTTTTTCCTTTTAATACTTGGCGTCGTTACAATCTCAAGATGAAGAGATTAAGAAGCTTATTGATGAATGCCAGGTGAATAACGAGAACACTCGCTTTCTCTGTCATGAGCATATTTTATTTCATCGTGGAAACCGATTAGGCGGCTAGACTGTGGTTATACCAAAGCAACTGCAGCGTTTATTAGTTGAGAAAATTCATGAGAAATTAGGCCATCCAGGGGTGGTTAAAACCCTCGAATATCTTCGACAATTTTATTTTTGGAAAAACATGCGCTCACAAGTAAAAAAATATGTGCTTGAATGTGACCTCTGTCAACGAGTCAAATATTTATCCGTATCCATGGAAGGGGCATACAACTACGTTGCGTCCAACGGTGTGAACGATTCGATTACCGTAGATTTCTATGGCCCCCTTCCTATGGCTCGCGGAGGAATACAGTACATTTTCGTGATGCTCGATGCTTTTTCTAAGCACGTGAGCCTCTATCCAATTAAAAAGGCAAACGTCAATACTTGTTTGAAGAAAATCTTCGAGTCGTTTTGTCCCAAGTTTGGTAAACGAAAGCGAATTTTATCCGACCATAGCACGCAGTTTACGTCGGGAGCGTGGAGAGAGAAATTAGAATCCGCCGGGATAAAAGTTTTATTTAGTTCCATTCGTCACCCGCAATCTAACCCCACTGAACGCGTTATGCGAGAGCTGGGGCGACTCTTTCGAACTTTGTGCGCCGATAAACATACCAAATTGGTAATGTATTTGTCGAAAATCGAGGAGATGTTCATTAAAGTACGGGATTCGCACCGTGAGAATTACACTCTGGCGAATCTGTTCAAGATAAAATAAAGAAACTGATAAATTTTCCCAACTCTGTCGGAGTGACCGGGTGGGGGTCAAAACAACGAACGACAAAATAGCGAACAGGGCATTCAGTATATCTATATTGTAACGGTACGTTTGTGCTCGTGCACACCGTCACGCGTGGATTCGAGCAATTCTATGTTAAAGAAGAGCGGGCATGAAAGAAAAACAAAAGTAAAATGAAATTAGATTGAAATGACAAGTGTTTTATTCAATTTTGAATGTTTTTTTAATCAAATTACAAAAATAAATGGTTTCCGTTTCGAAATCGTGATTTATTAGATTTTATTTCGCATGAATAATTTTATTTCCGGTATTTTTCTTCAATAAAATAATTTTCGCAGAATTAATAATAATAAATTTTGCAATAAATTTAAGCTCGCTTTAATTTGAATAATAATAATTAATAGTTTCGCTTGCAATAATAATTTTTCTCAAATGTAACAATTATTCTCTCGCCAACGCTTGCTTAATCGATTCTCTGTCTTTAGTAATTGTTTTTTTTATTGAGCTTTAATTTTACGAACTCACTTCTTGACTCTATACAATACAAATTGAGTGTGACGAGTGAATTTTATTTGCTTTTTCACTCTTTTGACTCGATATAATTCAAATAAATTATTTTTGGTGAGTAATTTGGTTTTGAATAATTTATTAGCTCAATTTAATAATTGACTCGAAATTGTCTCGTTTTGAGAATAAAGAAAATACTCAGATTTGATTGAAAATGAATTAATTGATTAGTTGAATCACCACTCAGAAAACAATGACTCGTTGATGGAAAAGAATCCACCCAGAGATCTTGAGACAGAACGAAGCCGAACTGTCCCGGCCCCTCTGGCGTGGGAAGGTAGGAGTCCTACCCAAGAATCTTGTGACCGAACGAAATTGAACGGCCACGATCCTCTTGGATAGAAAAAGGATTGGAAATCTACCAGGAATCTTGAAACAGAACGGAATCGAACTGTCCCGGCCCTCCTGGATAGATCGGAAACTCTCACCTAAGAATCTTGAGTTCAAACGAAATCGAATGAGGGTCCGGCCCTCTTAGCGTGAGAGAGGAAAGGTGTTATTCTATTTGAATTCTGAGTGGGATATCAGCGATGTTATTTGGTTCTTTATTTTTGTGAGCGATTTTGAAAATAAGCGAAAATTTTATGTTTCTTTATTCTTAAAATTTGGGCGAGTTCACGCGGCGAGATCCGGAGGCAAGACTGGCTTTTGGTTATGGCATGCGAGTCGAGCTCTCAGGGATTCGAGACGTGACTGGCTCCTAGCGTGGCGAGATTCGAGACGAGACTAGCTCCTAGCGTGGCGAGATTCGAGACGAGTCTAGCTCCCGGAGCTTCTGCGCTCGGGTTTTTATACTCTCCCGAACAAAGGAAATAATAATAATAACGTCGAGCCGTAGTCACATTGCGAATATGCAAGAATTCAATAAAATTTAATAAAACAGTTTTTTAATCAATTTTAATTCATTTTATAACTTTCCCCATTATTTTGTTTCATTCTCTATTAATTTTCTGAACAATAACATTTTTCTTTTATTTTAATTGATTGTTTGCTCTGGACTACGTTTATTGCACGTGCCTGTTGAAAGTAGGTCATCGCGCATGCGCACTGTGCACGCTCGATCTTTCAAAGAAAAGTTTTCTTAAATTTTTAAATGATTTTACTTTGAAATCTTCACCCATTTGTTCAAAGTATGTTTTTCTAATGATCCGCATTAATTTTCTGAACAAGAATAATATTATTTAATTAAAATTGAATAAAATCAAGAATTTTGCGAGTCTAGGGAATTTTGGTGAAGCGAAATTGAGTTGGCAGCGCTGAACGCCTCGCTTCCCGAGCGCCGCTTCGCGAAGTGACAGTTTTCCAACATGGCCGCCGATGTAAACACTCGTGCGTGCCATGTCGTTGAAATAAAATGTTTGTGAGTGTGTTTCGCTTCAATATATGCATATATAGATATACAGAATGCCTGTTCGCTATTTTGATCGTTCGCTGTTTTGACCCCCACCCCGGAGTGACCCACGAATATATGCTAACTTTGGCTCGAGAGAATTAAAAAAATTTCGAACGGCGAAAAAAGCAACAGTGTTCCGTCTCGAAAATCATCCTTATGCCTGGGGATTTAGTCTTGTTACGTGTAAGTCATCTTTCGAATGCGCTCAATCGCGTGACTAAGAAATTTTTTCATGTATTCGAGGGTCCGTACAAAATTTTGAGATGTATCGGGGCCAATGCTTTTGTACTCTGTGAGGTATATGATGATACCCTGGAGATTGGTACTTATAATCGCTGGAATTTGAGAAAATATTATTTCAAGACCGGTGCGTAATATTGTTGTTGGTAATGGTTCCGCTCGAATGTCCCCTGTCGATTAATTTAGATAAGTTCACTGTAAGAAAGGTAATGAGAGAGAAAAGAAAAATGTCTGAATGTTCAATTGTAAATGACGTATCCGGGCAATGTCCCGGATTATGACGCGCGTTATTTGTTATTTGTTCTTTATGTATAAAGTACGACACGATTCCAATATCGGGGAATCTGTATATGTTGACTACGAATTCTCTGTTCTTGACGAAGCTAGCAAATCGTATGGAATTACAAGATGAAAGATAACCTTTGTAGTAGGTATGAATGAAGTAAGCGTGTATGAATGTTTAGCCGGCAATTGTCGACAAATGTGATCGCGCTTTAATTCTTTGGTTATGCGTCACATATTTTTGTGTGTTACGGACTTATCATTTTATTGTTGAGTAACGGCTCCATAGGTCTCATCGGTATCGCTCATGGAACTTTCCGAGCTCTACTTTCCGGGAAGATTCCCACTTCGATCTGCAAGTCATCGCTACCGTGGATAAAGCCCGGTACCTACAGGGAGTCTCAAGACCGAGGTTTACAGCTCTCGCTTTCTGGAGGGATCCATGAAGTCTTATTGGAAAACCAAGAACATTCTCTGTTGAAGAGGAATTCATCCGCCGGGGCCTTTCCGGCACTTCGTTGGGTTTGTTACCGATTTTATGTACCTACCTCGTCTAATAGAGGAGTCGCATAAAAGGGAGAGCGTTGTAAGATGATTTTCATCTTTCAAATTTCCCGCGCCCCGCGGATTCTCGATCCGGGGATCGAGCGAGATGATGGTTTTTCCTGCCTCCCCACTTTTCTGATTTCCATCGACGAGATCCCGATAAATTTTGGTCTCTCGTCCTCTTTCGCTCCGGGACCTCCGAACCGTCGACTTCTCACACCACCGACTTCTATCGTCGATATATTTCTCACGATCTACGGGTATGAATCAGCCTGGCCAGCGTCGTTAACCCATCCCGTGGTGACAAAGCATCATCGAAAATTTCATCTAACAAAAAGACGAAGGAAACGTCAAATTCCGAGGTTCTGGGAGCGAATGAGCCAACGAGGGACGTCCGCTCACACGACGATATTCGAGATAAGTTACAATCAAGAAAAAAAAAACTTTAACGAACTCTTTCCTACGAAATTGTGTATTGGCGTGGAGACTAGCGAATTTATCGAAAAGTGTGTTTGACAGTATATTTTTTTGTATGTGAGTGAGTGAGCGGATATATCGAGATTTGGGTTATTTCAACGGATTTTGGTTTTGTTTCTTTCTATTGCTTTCTGTATATTTTATTTTGAATGGTGTTCTTTCTGAATAAATATTCACGCTTCCTTATTGGACATTATCTGAGACAGCTTTG
Source organism: Venturia canescens (assembly GCF_019457755.1). Classification (NCBI taxonomy): domain Eukaryota; kingdom Metazoa; phylum Arthropoda; class Insecta; order Hymenoptera; family Ichneumonidae; genus Venturia; species Venturia canescens. Next base: position 26,182,649 of record NC_057422.1, on the reverse strand, counting down.
AATTTGTCATTATCTATTCTCCCCTACCACATCAACTAAAGGTTACAGCGATATGATAACTATGAAAATACGTCAGTATTTACGAAATTGTTGTGAAAAGTATGAGAAATACATATTTTTAAATTTATCTTGTGGTTTATTCATTATTAACTAATAAAAAAATCGTTATTCGTAAAATTTATCCAATCTGTGATTTTTCGCGGAAAAAATAAATAAGTGAATCCTTTTAAACTATGGATGTGATTCATATGAATACCGTAAAAAGTTACAAAAAAGAAATTGATAAAGTGGTTGAATTTTTAACGGAAAAGTTCGATTTTTTCCTTGCTCAAGTAGATCAAATCCATTTTTTAAATAAATTTTGAATGGAATCTTTTAAGTATAACTAGAAGAGTCTCAAAATACCTTCAAATAAAAAACAAACCATTAATATTGGAGATATACTTTTGGTTCTATTACTTTCACCAGTTAGGAAAATGTAATTTCGGGAAAAATCCATCCATCGGTTGATATGTAGATGTTGAGAATTTGAAGAAAAAACGTATTACGAGGAGAAGAAATAAGAAAAAAAAATTACTGCCGGTTGATTGAGATTAAACGTAAACATACATAGGGGTAATTCACCCCCTTAACTGGCAGCACAACAGCTCCAGGGTTGTAAGTAATGCATTACTTTTTGTAATGCATTACCATTTTCATTACTCATTACATTGAATTTTTTAATGGAAAAAAAATCCATTACTCATTACTTTCAATTTTGTAATGGAAAAAAATTCCATCACTCATTACTTTGAATTTTGTAATGGAAAAAAAATCCATCACTCATTACTTTGAATTTTGTAATGGAAAAAAATTCCATTACTCATTACTATGAATTTTGTAATGGAAAAAAATTCCATCATTCATTACATTGAATTTTGTAATGGAAAAAAATTTCATCATTCATTACATTGAATTTTGTAATGTAGAAAATTTTTCTTTCTCATCACATTGCATTTTGAAATGGTATCAAATTTGCTTCACACATTGCATTACATTTTTTAAGTAAGGATAATCATTTTTACCGCGGGTCAAACTGACCCAATGGTCGTAATGACGTGTTGCTCGGCTACCAATCGGTATAAAGCTGTTTGAACCGGGTCAAAATGACCCGATAGCAGTTACAACGTGTTACTGGACTGCCTGTACGTGTAATGCAGTGACTCCTGGGTCAAAATAACCCAATGGTAGTAACGACGTGTAACTCGGTTATCAGTAGGTCTAACGCTATCTGCCAAGGGTCAGAATGACCCATTGGCACTATCCACGTTTTACTCGGCTACCAGTCGGTGTACCGTTGTTCGCACCGAGTCAAAATGACCCGATGGAGTTACAACGTATTACTGGACTACCTGCACGTGTAATGCAGTGGTCCCTGGGTTTAAATGACCCAATGGTAGAAACGACGTGTTTCCGGGCCACCAGTGCGTATGGCGCTGTTTACGCCGGGTCAAATCGACCCAATGGCAGTAAAAACTTGTAACAATACGTGTAACGCTGTTCGCACCGGATCAAAATGATGCAACGCTAGTAACGACGTGTTGCTCGGCCATCAGTGCATGTAACGCTGTTTGCGACGGGTCAGAATGACCCATTAGAACTATCCACGTTTTACTTGCCTACTAGTCGGAGTAACGCTGTTCGCACCAAGTCGAAACGACCCACTGGCAGTAACAACGTGTTACTGGACTACCTGTACGTGTAGTCCATCTTTTCCGACATCAAAAAAATTAATGAAAATATATACGAAATCAGCACATCAAATTACATAAAAATTACATGATAAAGGTAAAAACAAATTTTTAGTGGTTAAAAATGCGTTTTGTTACTTACTCAATATTGTTAAGGTGTATATGCTAAAATAACTCTGCATTTAAATTCACCGCATCAAATTACATAAAAATCATTCATGATATAGATCGAAAAAAATTTGTTTGACTCAAAAATGCGATTATTACTCCAAATTGGTGGGTGTAGGTGCTGAACTGGCTCCGAATTCTGATTCAGCGGATCAAATTACATGAAAATCATGCATTATATAGGTCAAGAAGGATGTTTGAATACCCAAAAATGCGATTATTTGGGATATTTAGTAGTTTTTTGCAATTTACTTAAAATTGGTGGGTGTAGGCGCTGAACTGGCCCCAAATTCTGATTCAGCGCGTCAAAATACATAGAATTACATGGGTCTAGTCAAAAATACTGACCACTTTTTTTTGTGTGATGGTGTTATCATTGGTAACCATCAAATTTCAACGTTATTTAGAATTGTTCATTGAATCGAATACGAAAGTCTACCAATTTCATGAATTCCTTACAATAGCCACGACATCATATATTTTGAACAATTGAATTGCTTTATGAATTCCTCGAAGCTCGCCCCATTCGAGATTCCATTATGTAATGAATCGGAAAATAGTCAATAAAACCATAAACTTCCCCTAGGGAAAAAAGGTTGGGACAAGTACATTGATGGTGTCGTGTTTGCTGATAATTCCATCAATAAAAAAAAACTTAGAAACCGATGCCTCATTCTTCTTATTTGATTCGAACAGCTAAATCAATTGAAAATAATTCCATCTAATTTAAGTGCAGCATTAAAATTTTTTATATTTATTCGAGGCCAAGTATTTTCTAATGAATTGAAAAAAGTTACCACTTGAATTACGTGCAGCACTAAAATTTATGATATCAATCGGTGGACAAGTATTTTATTAGTAACTCCAAATTTTTACATTATTAAATTGTTCTAAGAAGCTTTTAAATCCAAAAAAAATCACATAAAAGCTAGTCATTTGTTACTCTATGGTGGCAGAGACTTATAAGAAAATCGATTTTTCTCAGACTTCCAGGATCCTTTGGTACTATTCACAAAATTCAACGTCGATTGGATCGATACAAATTATGTTTAAATATGTGTTAAAAGTACTTGTCCAGCCCATCACTATTCATTCAATAAAAAATCAATCTCAAAAAAACGAAATTGTACGGCAGAATCTAGTTAAAAATTTGTTGAAATGCGATTCATTATTAGTTCAATGTTCTTAATAATAGTATAGGTTATAGTTCTTATTCCGAATGGAATTCGTTCGTTGGAAGAAGAAGTGGGAAGTAAAAATTGCCATCATTGCATATAAACTAGAGAGTTATTTTGGAAGCTTGAACATATATATTATGTACAATTTTTTTTATTTATCGATGCAGAATAATATCCCTTGTATACTGCGGAACAATTTGTTTCCGTTTTTGATTAAATTAGTGCAGTTAGATAATAATTACTTGAAGATAATTCTCTCAATTCCCTCTGCATGAATACTTGTGATCCATCAGTTCTAGACAAGCCCTGATTTTTATTTGGATAAACAATTCAAACGGAAAGTGATGGGCCGGACAAGTACTTTTAACACATATTTAAACATAATTTGTATCGATCCAATCGACGTTGAATTTTGTAAATAATACCAAAGGATCCTGGAAGTCTGAGAAAAATCGATTTTCTTATAAGTCTCTGCCACCATAGAGTAACAAATGACTAGCTTTTATGTGATTTTTTTTGGATTTAAAAGCTTCTTAGAACAATTTAATAATGTAAAAATTTGGAGTTACTAATAAAATACTTGTCCACCAATTGATATCATAAATTTTAGTGCTGCACGTAATTCAAGTGGTAACTTTTTTCAATTCATTAGAAAATACTTGGCCTCGAATAAATATAAAAAATTTTAATGCTGCACTTAAATTAGATGGAATTATTTTCAATTGATTTATCTGTTCGAATCAAATAAGAAGAATGAGGCATCGGTTTCTAAGTTTTTTTTTATTGATGGAATTATCAGCAAACACGACACCATCAATGTACTTGTCCCAACCTTTTTTTCCCTAGGGGAAGTTTATGGTTTGATATCACGTCTTTTTTCTCGAAAGTTCCTTATTTATGTTTTGATGACTATATCTTTTTAATTTAAATGTCTATGAATTATTTACGATTCACTGCTTATAACGTTGGTTTCCACGAAAAAATACCTATTTTTCGTCAAAATTCTACTGGAAATATTTCGTCACAGGTCTGTTCTTGAACTTTGGCGATTTTTTTCCTTGTACTCTAATATGTTTTGTCAATTAGGAACCCAAGAGCATGGTGGAAAGCGGGTTGGAGGCCGCGATATGATTTTGGCTTGTAACATCTGATTCATCGAAATAAGACTGATACCGCACAATCAGTATACTACTGAAGAATACTATACACTAATGCTGTAGGATACTAATATATTTGATATTTTCTACGCTTCGAAACCATTTTCGTTGTGTGATTTAAGAAGTTTTGTTTACATTTTTTGTGGTATAATGCGAAATCGGGCGATCATCAATATAATCGTCCAAATTTTTTTTCTCCGGGAGAGGATTTTTACGGCTTGATATTAAATCTTTTTTCTGTGGTTGTCCTAAACGACAAAAAATTTTCTTAAATAAGATTTTCTAAAGTTCTTCAATGTTTCTATTGTGATATTTAAAAATAAATTCTCCAATGATTTTCTTTAAGTTTTGTACAATTTATAACAGTTTGATATTCTTCGAATGCTTTAAGTGATACCCTCAATTTTTCAACCATTTCGAACAGGTCCATAATTTTGTGGGATTAAAATTATATTCCGTAAGGTTTTTCAATATTTTGTATCATTGTGGAATTTTCCCCCATCATTTATAAATTTTGTTTACAATTTTTTTGATAAAATCATTGTGAATAAAGAAAATATGAAGATTTTTCAATGAAACGATTTTTTTGATTGATTTTCTTTAAAATTTGACAGAAGGAGAAAGAAAAAGAGATATATAATGTTCACCAAGTCCACCAGAATTAGCAATTTTCATATATGTTTATTGAATTCTAATGCTAGCAATTTTTATTTCATTAAAAAACGTACTTCCAAGGACTTTTTGAAGCAATATTTTCCATTCGTATCAAGAGACTCGGTAGAGTCTCGGGACAAGTACATTGACAGCCCTGTCGTCTGCTGGCCCGAGGCTCTCGCCGAGACTATACTTTCTCTGAATAAAACGATTCGCGGTGGTGGGGGTAAAATTGGCATGTGATTTTCTTTAATTGCGAAGCCTATGAGTTATGTACGACTTTGTAAATTGAACTTTCAGCTAATTGAGAAATTCTCTATCGAATGAGCCCAAAATCAGCATTATTGGTGGCGTAATTGCTGAGAAAAAACTTTGCACGGGCTCAAGATTATGCAAAAGTTACCAACACATTCAAAAATTTATGTGTCTGTATATTATAGTATAACACCATCAAAGGCACTTTGATGCTATCGAGTTTCTGATTGGTTGGATCTGACGACATCCATTTTTAGACGTTGTGATTGGTTGTTGAAATTAGTTGTTGATGATTGGAAATCTGACGTCAACTTCATAACGTAGCACACGACGCAGCACAGCTGGTAACAGCAGTCATAAATTCGATCGATATACATATATATATACAAACCGTGTGTCAGTTTTTGATCGCATGAACAGAGTTTCGACATTACGAAGTGCGTGCGGGATAAATAAAAAAATAATTTTCGTCATCTAAAGAAGTGCATATAACTATTTATTTTGTTAAAATTTGTGATATATTAAACCGGTATCAAAGCGGCCGCGTAAATGTAGTTTGTGATGTGTGTGTGAAAAAGAATATAAAAAATGCGCGATGCATATGTCAACGAAACTTTTCAAGATTTCATTATTTCGTTCGATTGGAAATAAGTGTTGACTGAAATAATCCTTCAATTAAACCAGATTACAAAATATTGTCCAGTGCGAATATATCGTCACTGGCGTGGTTATATATCATGTGTAAATAGGTTATACATACGAATAAATAGAACAAAAACACACGGAACTGTTAGAATGATATTAGAAACTTTACTTGAATAAATGTTTTCTAATTTATTTCTTGTATCAACATTATTTATAAACATTCCCATATTTTGCTTGATATTCAGTTTGGCTCTGCCCTCTCCGATCCTTGTTTTCACTCCATCAGTTTGCAGAGGATCAGTACATATTATTAATTCGTTCCCTAATATGTGTCCTATGATTTTCTACTCCTTCTTCATGATGATTGTGGTAACATGATTCGAGAGGTTTCTAACCATAATCTTGAATTGCACATTTTGTAAATCAGATTTTCAAAAAAATTTCTGGTCTTGGTATACTGGGTAGTTATTCTTTTCCCATTAGGTCTGTCGAGTGATAAATTTGGAAACTAACTACAAATATGGAATTATTATAAAAAAAATTCATTCCGATAAGTCTACAGTTGCTCAGTTTTGGATGTGATCAAATATAGTGCCTACCAACATCCCCAGAAACTTACAGAATTTCTGAATGCAATGTGCGCTATGTCATTTTAATGGGACATCATGACTTTTGACAACTTTTCACTATAATGCTGTAGATTCGGATCATTGAAATACAGCGAAAATCTGCAAACTATACAATTTATATACTGTGCCATTCATTTTACATTTTGACTCTAACCGTAACATATATATGAAGTAAAAAATTGATTATAAAAGTCTTCAGTTGCTCATTTATGGATAGATTTGAAATTGCTGTCTTCGAAGCTCATTGCGCAGATACTGCAACCGCAGCAGATACCTGCGAACTCTGAAATTTCTGTGGATAGATATATATGCTACGGATCACCCCTTATCTTTGATTATGGTAATATGTAATGGAACTTGGTTCAGCAAATTTTAAGGTGTTTCTTTTCAAATAGTATTGAAAATGTATTACTGTGGTATGGAGCGAAAACCTTCAAACTTTCATATTTTTGTGGCGCAGCATGTGTGCCAATACTGCGGTATGGAGCGAATACCTGCAAACTTTCATATGTTTGTGTCGCAGCATGTGTGCCCATCATTTAAATTTTTTACTCCAACCGTAACATATAATCTCAAAAATTCATCCCAAAAGTCTTCAGCTTTACTAATTAACTTAATTTTCCTTTTTCTAAATTCTATGCTGAATTTCTGAATTTCTAAATTTATTTCTAAATTATCCTGAAATTAAATTGTTTACCTCCACAACCAATGCAGGTACCTTAAACGTCTTTGAATTCCGTTGCTCTGTTGAATTAAGTACGCTCAGTTTTTTTTGCTTCTTTGAGTTCTAACATAATAAATGTTTCCAGGTGCCTTTTTTCGGCAACTATCAAATTGTAGATAATTGGATCGCAGCGGCGACTTGCAAACTTTGGAAATATATTTCGTCGAGGGTACGTTTTGGAAGACACGAAAATGTCTAGATGCAGAATGCAAAAGCGACATTTAAAAATGGCCAATTCTGTTGGATTTGTTGAGTCTTGAATTTGATCTATCTTTCCTCTTTTCTTTTCTTTTTTCTAACGTTATAAGCTGAAAATCACATCTCGGGCCGCAACACGCATTGCTCCATGCTCTTGAGTTCCCAATGGACGAAACATATTAGAAGACAAGGAGAAAAATCACCAAAGTCCAAGAACAAACCTCTATCGAAATAGTTCCAATACAATTTTTACGAAAAATAGGTCTATTTTCGTGGAAACCAAAGTTACAAGCCGAAAAACATATCTCGGCCTCCAACCTGCTTTCCACCGTGCTCTTCGGTTCCTAATTGACAAAACATATTAGAGTTAAAGGAAAAAAATTGCCAAAGTCCAAGAACAGACCTGTGACGAAATATTTGCAGTACATTTTTGACGAAAAATAGGTCTTTTTTCGTGAAAACCAACGTTATAAGCCGAAAATCATAAATAATTCGTAGAAATTTAAACTAAAATCCTATAGTCAACTGAACATAAATAAGGAACTTTAGAGAAAAAATACGTGATATGAAACCATAAACTTCCCCTAGGAAAAAAAAGGTTGGGACAAGTACATTGATGGTTCCTCGTTTGCTAATAAATCCATCCATAAAAAAACTTCAAAAAAAATTTTCTTTAAAAATTGTCAAAAAAATTATTTTATAAAAAAAAATACAGTACAATTCGAAAAAAATTTCACAAATCTAGAAAAAACATTATGTTTAAAAAAAAAATATTCTGTATCTATTTTTTAAAGTTCAAAAAAATCAAATAACAAGTAAAATATAAAAAACCGAAAAATCGCGTTTGAAATCATTATGCAAACCGATTATGAAAAGCCAAAACATCTACCGAAAAATGTTGAAGCTTAGTCAGGTTTATCTTTATTAAACAATAGAGAAGAAAAAATAAAGTTGGCAAAAAATCACGAGTGGAATACGTTTCGACAAATTTTTACATATTATATTACGTTTACATATTCTAGTTGAAAATAATAATAATAATCGCATTCAAGACGTGTACTTGTCACTCCTAAGTTGTTTTATTAATGAATAGAGAACAGTTGATATTCTTCACAAGTTCATCAACTACGCATGTTAATAAATTTTAGTTACAAACATCGATAATTCTCAAATCGGTAATGCTGAAAATAAGACTACTTTAAGATAAAATCTTAAGCTTTCCAATGATATATGAAAAGTTGGATTTGATCAGGGTTTTTTTTTTGGATAAATATAATTAGAAGGTGATAGTGCATACAAATTACGGAAAGAACATGGCTGTCGTCTGCTCCAGCGAACATGAGACCGGGGTCTGACTCGGCGTCGACAACTGACCATGCTGCGTGTGTTGGCCGATGTTTGCATCAAGTGGTATTCTCATAAATTATTATTTACAAAAAATTATGCATAAAATATTTCCATAAACTAGTTAAAATTCATAACAGTAATTTAGATACGGTTCTTATAAAAATTATAATAAATTTCATAAATTTTTGTCTAGTCGTAATTTTGACTAATATTGTCACTGAGAGCTACTTCAACTTTTTTTTTTTCAAAAATTTTTAAAAATCAATATGATCGTCACTATGTTTGACTATAATTATTCACGTTAAATTATGAATTTCGTTTAAGAATAGTTATAAAAGAGCGTTCATTACCTTATGGTCCCAAATTGCATATAGTTGGAAAAAATTTTCAAGGTAATTTCATTTGAAAACGTTTCTGGTATATTCACGGGCACGTACCTGTGACTATAATGGAATATTATATTATTACTGATATAGTGCCACAAGTTTGCGTGGGGCGGATAGCGTTACACCTACCGTCGTCGAGTCAGCCATTGGGTCATTTCGATCCAGTTTATATAGCGTTACACCCACTGGTACCGAAGAACACGTCGTTACTACCTTTGAGCCATTTTGACTCAGGGGCCACTGCGTTACACGTACAGGTAGCCCAGTAACACGTTGTTACAGCCTTTGGGTCATTTTAACTTGGTACAAATAGTGTTAGACCGACTGGTAGCCGAGTAAAATGTAGATACTGCCAATGTCTCATTTTAACCTGACGCGAACAGCGTTATACGCTCTGGTTGCCGAGTAACACGTTGTTACTTCCGTTGGATCATTTTGACTCAGTGCGAACACGTACTGGTGCCCCAGTAACATGTTGTTATAACCATTGGGTCATTTCGACCCAGGGGCCACTGCATTACACGTACAGGTAGTCCAGGAACACCTTGCCATTGGGTCATTTTGACCCTTGGCAGATAGCGTTAGACCTACTGATAGCCGAGTTACACGTCGTTACTACCATTGGGTCATTTTGACCCAGGGATGCATTACACGCACTGCATTACACGCACAGGTAGTCCAGTAACACGTTGCAGTAACTGCCATCGGGTCATTTTTTCCTGGTACGAACAGCGTTACACCGACTGGTAGCAGAGTAACACGTCATTACGACCATTGGGTCAGTTTGATCCACGGTAAAAACCCTTACTTAAAAAATGTTCTGCAATGTCTGAAACAAATTGGATACCATTGCTAAATGCAATGTGATGAGTAAGAAAAATTTTTCACTTTACAAAATTCATAGTAATGAGTGATGGAATTTTTTTCCATTACAAAATTCAAAGTAATGAGTGATGGAATTTTTTTCCATTACAAAATTCAAAGTAATGAGTGAAGGAATTTTTTTCCATTACAAAATTCAAAGTAATGAGTGATGGTATTATTTTCCATTACAAAATTCAAAGTAATGAGTGATGAAATTTTTTTCCATTACAAAATTCAAAGTAATGAGTAATGGAGTTTTTTTTCCATTACAAAATTTAAAGTAATGAGTGATGGATTTCATTTCCATTACAAATTCAAAAAGTAATGAGTGATGCATTACTTTTTCATTACAAATTTTGCAACCCTGAATAGCTCTATGTTTCATTTCTTTATTTTCAATCAACTCTATCGGTAATTAGTCTATTGGAATAATTTCTATTTATAAATATCTCCTCTGGGAATAACTGTATAACTAATTAAACTGACTTGGGAAATAACTCTATCTTGAATATTTCAATGTTAGATCATCTTTTTTAAATTATCTTTATGTTGAGTCATTTTTATTCGTATACAAATCTCTGCTTCATTATTTGCAAAAAAAATCTCTATTCCGACAAAACTATGTTTTTTCATCGCTACTCCTGTACAACTTCATTTTGATAAAATTTTACTCACATGAAATAATCGACAATCACGTCGCGCTGCTATATTCGACGAATACATTATCTTTTGCCGATATAGTAGAGGGAATAAAATTTTGTATACTGGTAACCCGAATGATTACATCGTCTCGATCACGGCGTCGTGTCTAAATTTTTATTCTGCAGAAACTTTTTCTTTATTTATAGGAATAAAATATGTAAGTTTTTGTTTGATAGAAAGAAATATTGGAAATACTAACTGACTTTTTAAAACTTAAACGCTGCAGGGAGCCTTCAGACACAGCCCCGAGTATCGTGCCCGAATACATTTTTAAAGGGGATTCGTTTCGAAGCACTCGTTTATAAATGCTTTTGATAAATTTTGAAACCACGGTGTAATTCAACACATTCGAAAAACGAATGTGGCAAATTCATGTACGTTTCAGGCTCGTGCAATTTTTTTTCAGGAATGACTGATTTATTAAAAAAAAAAAAAAACAAAACATTATATACAAGGGAAATAATCGCAATCGACATATTTTTGCTGATTCAACAGGTTGGTTCATTTTATTTTATTATTACCAGTAATAGAAATCAACACATAGTACCGATAGTGAATTACCTTTGGACACATTTTTTGTTAATTGTGGAAAAAAACTTCCCATCCGCTTACAAGAATATAAATTGGACCGTGAAACATCCCTCGATTAAGTTCTAATAGTTACGAAGCAAAACACAGATCGTAATAGTTTATAAGCAATACAGGTATTGGTAATACTAGCGAATGAAAATAATTTTGAGCTGGTAAGAATGAAGAATGAAAAAAAAAACTTCACTGTTTCTCTTTCAAGAAGAACAAAGTTTATCGAACAAATTGAAATAAAATGGCGTCGGAAAAAAAGGTACGGAGCAGATGGCGGAGAAAAATAGTGGGGGTGAAATCTGGATCGTCGATATACGAGATGTTTCTCTTTCTTCCTGCCATTTGTAGCTTAGCTCAATCTTAAGGCTTCGAGAGACTCTGGCCTATCTTTCCCTTGAACTTTTTTTCTCTTCTTTTGGATGCAGTCCGGAAGTAACTTTCTGCGAATTAAAAAATAACAGATTCTAGCAACAAATAATTTCTTGTGTAGAAAAACAGCAGCAATAAATGATTCCTTTTCTAAAAAACATAAAAAAATATGGTCACGATTCCAAGTATAGCAAAAAAAAAGTTGGAACCATCAGGATACATATCAACATCTGCTATATACCATAAATAGAAAAATCAATTGTTTTATTCAACATTAACTTACTTAAGTATAAACCTGTACAGTATTTTGCACATGTCCTCGACAGAGAGGGCATCTCAGAAATTGAGGATACTCTTCGCCATTTAAAAGAGCCTCCTCGACCCGATTTTCATGGGTTTTCTGCACTGTTTGAGAGCAACTCAACCATGCACATAGATGGGCGCAGGGAAGATACACTATATTTGCGGGTGCGTTCAGACAAATCTTACAAGAATTGGGATCTATCCGAGGTCGTACATCATCTTCTTCTATATCTGCATGTAATATGAATTGAATATAAGAATTCGAACGGCAATGACAAATGCGCGGTTATGTTCTGGCTTTAGTGATCTTCCAAAAAAAGCGTGTTCGCCACCGTCTCTATTGGCTCCCATGTAAATGGTACAATTGTGTATTAAGAAAGAGTGCCTGTCGTAAACACGCTGGGAGATATTACGAATACATAAACAGGAAGTTAGTGCAGTCACAGAAACAATTAGATTAAGTTTTGAACTCAGATTGTTTTTTAAATTTCAACTAATAGTATTTTTTCATATTTTGAAATCGACTGCTGCCCACCCCTGCCTGGTTGTTCTCTTTCCAGCACCTCATCTCCAACATGTTCCAACTGATCCTCTGGTAGTTGCGGTAGTTGCTGGTTAACTGGTCGCTCCTCGCGTGGCTCCTGCTCTTGTTGAAGTGGCTGCGGCAGCTGTTCCAATGGTGGAACCAAAATTCCTCGCCGTGGTCGTCCACGGCGACGAGGTGGACCCGGAATGGCTGCAATTTCTTGACGAGCTCTACGTACTCATGGTTGTCGGCGTACTTATGGAAAAAATTATAAAAACAGTACAAACATATAACGTTAGTAGACAAAGTAAAACACAACATTTCTTTTTGAGATAAAATTTCTTCAACATATCGTGTTTATCCCATTTTTCTCATAATTCATTGATTATTTTTTTTGTTAATTCTATCAACTGTTTCAATTTTCATCACCCCAATAACTAACAATATTTATTTACCGGGGAGAATATTATTCACTTTCGGTTCATTTCTATCGCCCTGTTAAATTCTATAGGACCGATCAAGTTTTCATCCATTAATTCATCTTCTATTTCATTAATTTCATCATCTACATTGGGCCCAAAAGAAATAAAATTCATAAAATTACCAATGGGAAAGAAAAAAATTTTTATTAAAATAAAAAGTATCCTTGGCGTATTAGTATTCATTACCGTACTTGTTCCTCTGTGAGAGATTTGAAAGAAATAACCGTACACCGTCATATTTTATCATACAAGAGTGTGGCGATGCTTATGCTGGCCATATTTTCCGCAACATTTTTCGAGCCACTGCTACGGATTCTCGTATTATATTATATTATGAATAAAAAAATATTTGTAGTCGATGAATAACATTTACCTTCTTGCAAATTTAAATCCACGTCGAGTTCCTCTCGTTCTGTACGTGGCACACTGATTGTAAGAAAATCTAAGATGCTAATACTGCAAGCATGATAATATTTTTGATTTTAAAATTTACAGTTGTTCCGAAAAACTATTTCAAGTATTTGAACTATATTTACCAATTGCTTAGCAGTAATTCTTGCTGATGACTGATATGACGATCTCTGGGTCGTTGGACATCCTGTCGTCGACGATTATGAATTATGCCTGCATTTAATTCTTGCCAATCAATGCCGATCTTTTTCATATATTTGACAAGTAGAGCTGCATATGGGAATAATGTGGTTTTCTTCAAAACTTGAAGGGAGAATAATTTCAAGTAAAAACATACGTATAAAAGTTGAGAGCGGTGGATGGATGCCACCCAATCTTCTTACTAGGTGACGATGGCACGCTTCGCTTATATTGTTAGTGCGAACAGCCGAACCGTAGACAGAAACGATATTTGCTTGGCGTAACCAAAACCCTTTCAAGTAAGCAATAAAAGAATTTATTTTTGCGCGATCCAGTTGGAGTTGCCTTGCACTGTCTGAAATAATTTGGATTGCTTCTGCAAAATTCTCAGCGGGCAATAAAGCGATTGCCCATGCTTTTTGGAGAACACACTGTTCCCGTCTTCGTTCCTTGGTAGGCGCAACTTTTTCCATTTCTTCGTTACTGCCTTCAGAACGATGTAATGAGATTTTAATAATTATCATTTCACAATTTCCAAATATCAATATTCTAAATCTCTCATAGTTTTTTTATTCAAATTGTTACTCGGATAAAATGAAACCAGCAGCCTCTTATGTGAGTTTTTTCACCAAAAGCCGAGCGACTAGCTGAAAGGATTGCCCGTTCATAGTCTGAATTTATGACATTTAAGTGATCAACCAGCCCAGGTGCCTTGATTTTTATAAAATCCCACATCGCCTTATAAAAACTCGCCGTCCTCCTCTCACATAGCACGAATATCACTGGGAAACCCTTTAAAAATCATCAACCGATGATTAGTTGTATAACACAAATTGATTTATTGAATATTTATGCCGGTCGATTCTGTATGTTTAGCTATGATGCATTGATTTCATAAAATTAATAATTCGAGAAACGCACACCAACGGTATAATTTTTACCGGTGGCGGACTTCTAAAAATAAACGTATAACACAGCTCATAGACAATTTCACGTAAATAACGAAGGCACAAAAAAATATAACAAATGCGGCGGCGGGAAAGCGAAAACACACGTGATACGGCATTTTGTTTATTTGCCCCAAACAATTTAAAGATAACGATACAGATGTCAAACCATTAAATATTAAGCCACGCCCGAAGGTCGCACAGTAAAATCGCACCGGATGGACTAATGTTATAGTTTATACGAAAAACAATTGTTCGCCCTGCCTACCGCCAACGCTAGTATTTGAGAGCGTGGTGAACTTTAACGAATCGTATTGCTGGAGAGATACAACCTCATAGGTGACGTCCGCGTATGTCCCAGCCAACTGAGATTTCCATAAAAGTGAGCTGGATCCACAAAAACTTCGAATTATTTCTTCTACCAGACTCCAAGAGGGCGATGGAAGCCGAAATGTCCCCGGATTGCACGGCAGATGGTCTTTTTCTTCGTAGAGTAATAGTAGGTGGCAACGGCCAGTTCCGTTCACCAACGATCAAAGGTATATTTCTCGCTGTCGGGATGTCGTATCTCATAGCTTGCGCAGAGATCTCTCACTACCTTCGAAGAGCGTACAGGGCGAACTAATCGACTACCGAAAATCTACCTCGCCGTCTCGTCGAACCGTCAGATAAGTGGGGATGAGAGAAAGACCCAGACTCATTACAGTTGCTAATTTCCTATAGAATATTTATGCATATTCATTACAATCATTCGCTTACAATATCAGCTCGTCTTATATGTATTAAAAGTAATTGATAGGCTCTTGGTGACCTTGGAACACACTGAAAATATTAAAATTTCAAGTGATGAATTACATTTTGTAATCAATATAAATTAAATGTATTTCTCACAGATTGTCCATTTTTAAATTGCCTTAAAAGTTCCATCTATATGGAGTTCCGTGGCAAGATTAAAGTGCTGAAGCATATCATCATCATAAAACACAATGCCAATGGAGCCATCATCAGCTGTAAAATGGCCCTTATATATATTTCTAGACACAGTCCAATCTTGGAGCATAGTTCCGAGATCCCTCATTGAATCGGGAATGGGCGGCCGAATGATTAATCTTTGTCGATTTATAATTTGATGCGCTGCTTTCCGACTCATCACTCCAATAATTTCCGGAAATCTATAATTATTTTGTTAAATGCTACACTATTATCTGTGGGAATTAATCTTGAGCTTCCATCCAAAAACAATTGTTGATTGTTTTGCTACCATGACGTGACAAAAAATGACGTTGGAAAAAATCGACAAAATTTTTTTTTAAATGTCAGGGAGTTCAAAATTATAGAATGAACATTTTTTCCTTCTCGAAGATTTATCCCAACCTCCATAATTCTCGAGTTACTGTCAGTCAAAACCTGACCAAAAAGATCGAAAAAAAATTTTCAAAAAAAATCTAAAATAATTAGAGCAAGTTTATTATATGCGACACGACTTTACAACCTCTTGACATTTCCTTGGAACTCCCAAAGTTTTCGAAATGTGCCACAATTTTTACAACTCCTCGCTTTCAGCTAAAATTAGGATAACCGAGCGAAAAAAAATCATACGATATTTAAAAAAAAAACAAAAATGAAGATTTTTCCATCCCCTTCTAAGCTGTCATTGAGAAAAATAGAGATAAAAATTTCCACTACATTGGCAGCCCGTTTACAAAGGCCAAAAATTTGTTAAAAAACGGCGCTGTTCTAAAGCGCATGCCAGTTAAAAATAATTCGTGAAAAAATTCAAGAAGCGGAAAATGGAAGCTCAATTTGTTCTCCTTGAAATGACATTTATTAAATTCGATTCTGTTGATTTTTGACCGAATTATCGTGGGCGTTTTAGCGTGGGTAGAAATTTCGATGGGTGAACCCAAATTTTTGAACGAGAGTATATCTCCTAATCTCGATTCGTAATAACATACAACTTGACGAAATTTTCCCCTCTAAATTTTTTTATAAGAACTTTAAAAAAAAAAGCATCTCTAGAAAAAACCTCAAAACTTGAGAATTTCGAAATACAACTGAAATTATCAAGGAGGAAAAAAGTTGCAAAAGATAATTGCAAAAAGTTGCAAAAGACTCCATAGTTTTCAAAAAACAGGAATTTGAAATATATCATTTTGAAACTCACTCGTCGAAGACTGCTTCCACAATGTCACTTGCTTGTATTTCGTGGTTCAAGGCGTGTTCTTTCAGAATTGCAATTATCGGCTCTCGGACATTTATGGTTGGCTTTGGATGCACGTGAATTCCATTAACACTTAAATCACCATTTTCCCCAACCAAAATCGATACGGGACAGTAGAGTAGCTAGGAGAGACCTAACCCATGGGATCTCAGGGGGGAGCGGGGACAGGGGAGTACGGGGACTGCGGGGCAGGGTCCAGAGTGGAGGGGGAACTCGGGGGGTGCATGGAGGGGATGAGGTTGCGTCACAAAGTGAGTAGAAGGGATGGAGGGCGTGAGAGAGGGAGTGAGATGCTAAAATTTATGGGTTGCGTCACAAGGTGAGTATAAGGGATGGTCAAGTGGAGGGGCGTGAGAGAGGGAGTGAGATGCTGAAATTTATAACTTTTAGCGAAAGTTTTTGAATAGTGTTTTTTTTCACATGAACTTTCACACGGTTTTTTTCAAAGCGAAATTTTATGGAATGGGTATTGAGGAAGCCGTTTATGTCTTCAGCCCTAAGGGACAATAGCGGCAACCTGTGCGTTAGTAATAAAGTATGAGATTTATGACCTCCGAAACGAAATATTTTTTTCAGTCGTTGCAAGATGAGCATGACGTTTCCTAATTAAATGTAAGTCTTTGATGGAAAAAAAAACCGCGGAAACTTTCATGTTGAACTACCACCTGCATCCCCACGATTGATTTATTGTTCCCAAAAATGTCCTCAGGAATTTTTCTTCAAAACTTTAGAAAACTTATTTGATCATTATCGATAATTAAGACTTCACGCAGGTATGGCATAGTTTATGAAGCACCGGCAATACCTGTATTCACGTGATTGACCCATTGTTTCCGAAAAAAAAAGATGTCCCATAGGTTTCTTAAGGTTGGTTCAAAGACGCGAAGCCGATTCGTGGGGGGGTGTTACGAGACGTTCAAGGAATGAAGATCTCTTTGAGTTCGGGCCGACTTTTTTTCTTCACGCTATCATTGACAGGATAGAACACGTGCAAAAAAAACTTTCATGTTGAACTACCACCTGCATCCCCACGATTGATTTATTGTTCCCAAAAATGTCCTCAGGAATTTTTCTTCAAAACTTTAGAAAACTTATTTGATCATTATCGATAATTAAGACTTCATGCAGGTATGGCATAGTTTATGAAGCACCGGCAATACCTGTATTCACGTGATTGACCCATTGTTTCCGAAAAAAAAAGATGTCCCATAGGTTTCTTAAGGATGGTTCAAAGACGCGAAGCCGATTCGTAGGGGCTGTTACGAGACGTCCAAGGAATGAAGATCTCTTTGAGTTCGGGCCAACTTTTTTTCTTCACGCTATAATTGACAGGATAGAACACGTGCAAGCACCATTTTTCTCATGAATGACCCATTTTTCGGCAAAAGATGTCCTAAAAAATTTTTTTCTTTCAAAAAATCTTTGCCTACCAACTTTTTTTTTCCCCACACGACATCGATCTGGAGCAATGATATGGAAATGTCAAAGAAAATGCCGACAGGTTTCCACCTCCGCGTTTTCACATATTTCACCCCCTCTCCAAGAAAAAAAAGTTAACTTTTGGGGGGAAAAAAAGTTTAAAAGGGATGATGTTAATTTAGTCGAGATGATTTCAAAAATCGAGACATTCAGGATCGAGTTTTCTTCGAGTTCACATCAAAGTTTTCTTTCACATTCTCCTCGTCACCATGGCAAACTTCAATGATGCTGAAGCTGTAGAAAAGCTTTTGAGTGATCGTGCGGTTTCATTACAATCGGTAGAAGAATATAACGTGTGGGAAGAAGAGTGCGATGCGTTCATCAAATCATTGAGTGGTGAAAATTCTCCCAAACGTGCTCGATTGAACATAGCGTCACACCGTTCATTAATTGCGCGAATTATACGTTTAGAAACTTTGAAATTGATAGTGCGTTCACAATTCATTCACACGGGTGATGGATTAAATAATCAGAACTTGCTATGGCGTGAAATCGATACGGCATTTGACAATCGAGTGCTTACTGGTGCTGTGATTAATAAAAATTACATCGATCCACAAAAATTTCTGCAAGACTCATACCAATTAGTGAAATTACATGTGATGGATAATATTTCTAAACATAGTAGTATAAAAGTAAATACCGAGTTTAATGGTGAGTTCACTGTGAACGGCAGGTATGCAAATAAAAGTATAATTACAAAGACAGTTGAGCTACTCGAAACATGTAATATAAGTGATTGGTATAAAAATCATGTTGTTGAGCCAACTCTTAAATCCCTCGACGAATTTCAAGAGAGTGAGAGTGGTTGGGCCTTAAGTTCAATTCTGAACTTGACTGTCAATATCAATAAGTATAATGCTATGCGCGCGGGTTGCCACATATCTCTGACAAAAGAAATTATATCGAGGAGAGCAGTGGTCAATGTGCGATCTAATGACAACGCGTGTTTCGGCTGGGCGGTGGTTGCGGCTCTTCACCCTGCAGCGAAATATAGTGAGCGCCCATCATCATATCCTCACTATTCTACGATCTTGAATCTTGCGGGTATAAACTTCCCCATGAGTCTAGATCAGATAAAAAAATTCGAGAATCTCAATGACATCTCAATAAATGTATACAGTGCACCAAATAATGTGGTTCAACCTATTCGCTTGAGCAAGCAGAAAAAGGCGAAACATATTAATTTACTGTATATAGAAGATGTGATGGATGTAAATATGGGACACTTCGCATGGATTAAAAATCTATCGATGTTGGTCAGCAAGCAGCTGAGTGCTCACAATGGCCGAAAATACATCTGTGATCGGTAAGTAATATCGCACTATCACACAATAAATATAATGAGATTTGTTGAAAGTTAAAAAAAAATTCTGATTTTTCCATAGATGCCTTCACTATTTTTCATCTCATGAGAAGCTCCAATCACATGAGGTGGACTGTGGTGAGATGAATGATTGCGCAATTCTCCTGCCGAATGCACGAAACAAATGGTTGGAGTTTAAGAACGTGAATCATAAGGAGCTTCTCCCATTTATTGTATATGCAGACCTCGAGTGCATTTTGAGAAAAACCACGGCTGAAGATATGGAGAATAATAAATTTCAACAGCATCAAGTCTTCAGCGTGGGATACTACGTCAACTGCTCGTATGACGAATCATTGTCGGGGTATCACACACATCGGGGTGAGGACTGCGTTCAATGGTTCGTACGAAAATTGGAACAATTGGCGAAACAGGTGGCAACCATCTTATACACTGTAATTCCGATGAAAGAATTGACTCCTCAAGAATGGCGAAAATTCCGAGAAAATAAGGAATGTCACATCTGTGAGAAATCATTCGTAGAGAGTGATGTTCGAGTACGCGATCATTGTCATTTGACAGGTAAATTCAGAGGTCCAGCGCATCAAGACTGTAATTTAAAATATCAACAGTCTTTTTTTATCCCAATAGTTTTTCACAATTTGTCGGGCTATGATGCTCATTTTATTATAAAAGAAGTAGCTACGGCGTTCGAGGGGAAAACCGATTTACTGCCCATAACGAAAGAAAAGTATATTTCTTTTTCGAAAACCGTTATAACTTCGAAGGACTATAGGAAAAATATCAAGTTGCGTTTCATTGATTCTTATAGATTTCTGAACACAAGTCTTGATAAATTAGCATCTTTCCTAACTCCCGATCAACTCACGGTTTTAAAATCTGAATTCCGAGATACCGATAATTTCAATCTGTTGACGCGAAAAGGTGTATTCCCATACGAGTACATCGATAGTTTTGACAGACTGGAGGAAACGGCACTTCCACCGCGAGAATCATTCTATAGTTCTTTAACCAATTCAACGGTATCGGAAAATGAGTATGCTCATGCTTTGACCGTTTGGGAGCGGTTTTCCACTCAAACGCTTGGAGAATACAGTGATTTATATTTGAAAACCGATGTTTTATTGTTGGCTGACATTTTTGAAAACTTTCGTAGTACTTGCTTAAAAAGTTACGGTCTTGATCCCGCATATTATTATACACTTCCTGGATATACCTGGGATGCAATGATGCGATACACAAAGATCAGATTCGAATTGCTCACAGATATTGACATGGTCTTATTTGTCGAAAGAGGCATTCGTGGGGGTTTAAGTCAATGCAGTGGTAGGTATGCACGCGCTAATAATAAATACATGCCATCGTATGATCCATCAGAACCATCGGCGTATTTAATGTATTATGATGTTAATAACTTATATGGCTGGGCAATGAGTCAATCTTTACCCTACGATCAGTTTGAGTTTGTTGAAAATATTGAGAATTTCGATGTAGAATCGATTCCATTGAATGGTACACATGGTTATCTGCTGGAGGTTGATTTAGAATATCCAGAAGACCTCCATGATATCCATAGTGATTTACCATTCTGTCCATCCCATGAAAAACCTCCGGGTAAACAACAAGAGAAGCTCATTGCGTCAGTCAGTGGGAAAGAACGCTACATCATACATTATCGCGCATTACAGCAATGTCTGAAGCATGGTGTAAAACTCACGAAAATACATCGGATTTTGAAATTTAGGCAATCATCATGGCTTCAGAAATATATCGACCTGAATACCCAGTTTCGAACAAATGCGAAGAATGAGTTCGAAAAAAATCTGTTTAAACTAATGAACAATGCTGTTTTTGGGAAAACGATGGAAGATGTTCGAAGTCATGTGCAGGTGAAGCTTTTGACGGAATGGGCAGGAAGATATGGTGCCGAAGCCATGATTGCAAAGCCCAACTTTCATAGCCGCAGTATTTTCGCTGAAAATTTAATTGCTGTGGAACTTCGGAACTTGCATGTAATGTTTAATAAACCGATATACGTTGGCATGTCAATTCTAGATATATCGAAAACATGTTTGTATGAGTTTCATCACGAATTCATGTCTCCGTTATATCAGAATAAATGTAAAATATTGTACACTGACACCGATAGTTTAATATATCACATTGAATGTGATGATGTATATAATGATATGAAGAACAATCTTAATAAGTATGATACAAGTGATTATCCCATCGATAATAAATATAATATACCACTAGTTAATAAAAAAGTACCCGGTCTCATGAAAGATGAGAATAACGGGGCTATTATGACCGAATTCGTCGGTCTTAGGTCAAAAATGTATGCAACACGAGTTTTAGGTAAGAATGATGTAAAAAAAGCCAAGGGTGTTAATAGTAATGTTGTAGCGCGAACTATAACTTTTGATGATTATACTAAATGTTTAAATGAGGAAATTGAGATGAAGCGCACTCAATCATCGATTAGATCTACTTTACACAATGTATATACTATTAAGGAAACAAAAATAGCGCTAAGTCCGCACGACGACAAGCGGTACATTATTCCTGGCACAGTAAATACTTTGCCATGGGGTCACCGTGACATACCGTAATGTCTTTGAAAGGGATGTAAATAAGTATGAGTGGGTGAGAGCAAGAGAGAGTTTGTACATTGGAAGTGAAATAAAGAAAAAAAAATCTCCGTCCAAGCTCAATGTGTCCTTTTTTTTTCTTATACCTGCTATGTTTCGAGCTCCGCTATATGTATAAGGAGTGGTCATAAAAAAAAAAACAGAGTTGAAATTTTTTCCATCTTCTTTATTTATAGGTCATCCTTGCTTATCCAACTATTGTGTGCATTGTCGAAACCTAGCCATTTTACAAGCAACTGACTGCCGCGCTTCTTCAACACTTTTTCAATGAGATATATGTCGGGGTATTTAACATGTAGTAGCTCTTGCTCGTAGAAACCACCTGCGATGGGCTCATCTTGATGATCTTTTATATTATAAGTAACTGGATTAGTTTTTCTCACTCGATATATTGTAAATATTTCTGTTGTCCAGTTTGGGGTATAACCTTTTTCGAAAACATTCTTAAATTTACTTATGCGCACTTTATCGCCGATTTTAAATTTTGCTGGTTTTTCCCGATTCACAGTTCTATTAAATACGTTACGCCATAGTTGTTTCTCATTCGCAGCACTAACATCTTTCGGTTTCATTTTTATCGTACGATGTAATGTATCATTATATTTTATAATTAATGTATCGAGAATATCGATCCATTTCCAGCTTCCGCGAAAACTGAATTGAATCCACATTTTATTCTTAAGTGTACGATTGAAGCGTTCACAAATTGAAGCTTTCAAATTACTAAATGTAGAATACAAGTGTATATTATACTTTTTCATCAAAGCCTTAAAGTCCGTATTATAAAATTCTTTCCCTCGATCCACATGGAGATTTTTCGGTATGCGTCCTTTGCTGAGAATCGTCTCCATTGCAGCACTCACATCTTTTCCACTTTTACTCTTCAACGGTGCGGCCCAGGCGAATTTGGAGAATATATCGATGACGGTGAGTAGGAATTTATGGTTGGAGTTGTGTTGTGCATATGCAGACATATCTACAAGATCAGCTTGCCAAGTCTCATCCAGGCCACGTATATCCACATGTCGACGTGGATAATTCCGCCGAGCTGGCTTATGCAGTTCTTCAACCACCGCAAGCTTCTTTTCACTCATTTTTTCTTCTCCTCCCCACGGTCCTCATCAATTGCAGAAGATAAGAGTCTGGAGGATTTTTCACTGACTTATCATTAGATGATCTCGTAAAAACTTCATATCATCATGAAGTTCTGAGATTTCTCTCTTTATATTATCAATTTCTTCACGGAGATGGGCGAGCTCGGTTCTCACACGCTTTTCTGCAGCCGCCACATTCGATTCACACTTTTGATTCGTTGTATGAGTCACACTATGAGTTATAGAATGAATGTGTTTGCTGAATGCACCGAGTGTTACAACATCTCGAGCATTTACTGGCTCGCCAACGTTGCTCAGTCGTTTTCGTTCCAAGTCGTAATGACCGTCCGATGTAATTTTGAATCCAGCACCTGGTTTACCCGGAGGACCTGCACCACGTCTACTCAACTTTCGTCCAAACACATCGACGCTCATGTTGGGAATGTTGATGAAAGCAAGCCATCACATGTTAATAAATGATTTCAGCTTCACGCAACTCCTCGATAATCGATATAATTTCATTCGAATGTGATGAATTTCCAGCAGCTTGAGATGCGAGCAATAAGCGAAGACGATCTACCAGCTCATTTGGATCATCCCAATGAACATAGTCGACAGAGGTATGCTTTCGTGCTACCTTATACTGAGGCAGAGTACCACCTTTCTTATCGTTGCTACCGAGCATTTGGGATATATAATTTTTAAATTTACTATTTTTATCCTGACGTACCGCACCCGTGCGTTTATAAAATTTTTTATGAGCATTCGTTGTGATGATAATTTTCTGATATTTCTCCAAGTCATTTGGTGTTAGATATTTGAGTTCGGGCTCTTTTTTAAACAACAGTTCCACCAAGCCAATACTTTTGGGATACTTTTCATCTCCAACCACTATATGATCGAGTTCGAAATGAATTGGTGAATCACCAATCATTAATCTGTTTTGAGCGAGATTTCGTACTCCATACACGCCATCTAATCTTGTTTTGTTATTACTACGCAGTAAGCCCAGATATTCACGTATCAAATTATCAACATCTCCAGATGATTCCAAGTTATCATCGTCCTCATCATCATCATCATTATCTTCATGAATATCATTATCACTATTTTTAGTTAAGGGTACACCGACATTCTCATCAGTAATTGCATCATGCCAAATATCATCTTTGAAAGAAATATCTTGCTTCATGCTATTTTCTCCAAAATTTGGAGACTCATCCTCCTCCTTCTTAACATTCACACGTTCATTCTTAATTTTTGGTTTTTTCGTATATGAAACCAACTCCTCTAATGGTTCAACAATCGGTTTAAACACATCTTGCATTTTCTGCTGAGCACTATCACGTCCACTTTTCAACATTCGATGTTTTCGTCTGATTGCATCACTCGCCTTGGCAAGTTCACTCAATACAGCCGTCTCCTTTAAAAGTTCTTTGCGCTTCATGTTGACACGAGTAAGTCAGACTTTAGACTGTCTTGTAAAATCCAGGGGAACAATTATTTATCATCATCATCATCGACAGTGAGGAAAGAATCAAATCCCCTTCTATATCTTCCAGCATTCAACTCACTGTCCTTGTCAATCGTGATGAATCCATACTTGTCCGATTTCCAACACTTGACACACATTTTTTTGAAACTTGCATAAGTCATATCCGTATTGACATGATCATTATATACATGCTTGAGGTTCATATCATCTTGTTTGAATAGCACTATAAAATTTGCATTGTCTCTCACGAGATGTTTCGGAATACGAGTATACGTCTGACAGAGATAAAAACTATCCACAATCTCGTGTCTTCCCATGGAAAAAAATGCTCTCACGTTGTCCTGTTTCTCACACGCTATATCGTCAAAGATGAATATGGAGTTTGGGCGAGCTTCACTAGGTGCCACAACTTGTTCATGCTCGTTAAATTGAAAAAATTCCACTCCTTCCACAGGTTTAAGCATTTGCTCGAGCAATCGGTATTTAGGCTGCTTCAAAGATTTCGAGTATAGATATATATTCTCAAATCTCAAACCATTTGGATGTATTAGGAGCGTGAGTAAGGCATTCGTTTTTCCACAATTCGAGGGGCCACAAAATACGGCTCGAATGCTGTTAGGTAGTAAGTTTCCATGACGCTTCTTCACACTACCCGCTCCAACAATAAATTCATCGAAATTTATTATGGGGAGTTGACCGCTCGAAACTTGTTTCTTCGACTTCATCTCGCATGCGACTGATTGAAAAAATCATATAAATGCAACTTTATAATGTTGGAATAGTCAGTCGAGTTGTAACCACTGCAGAGTGATGATTGTACATGATAAACCTGGTAAAGGTTTGGTAAACAGTATAATCAACAATCTCCCCGTGGAACTACATCTACCGGGCTATCAATATTGTGGACCTGGTACGAAATTGATCAAACGTCTTGCTCGTGGTGATCCTGGTATAAACGCGCTGGACGCTGCTTGTAAAGAACACGATATCGCATATTCGAAAAATCGTGAAAACTTGGAAGCCCGACATCTGGCGGATAAAATTTTGGCTGAACAAGCCTGGCAACGTGTAACCTCGAAAGACGCAAGTCTTGGTGAAAGAGCAAGTGCTTGGGCTGTGACGAACATTATGAAGGCGAAAAAGAAATTTGGTCTAGGCATGAAGCGAGCTGGGAAAAAAACAAAACCGCGAAAGACTGTTTGTTTGAAAAAGATCATCGCTGCTGCAAGAAAAGGAATGATACGTTGAGGATCCTCGTAAAGTAATAATGTCGGCATTGAAAGGTGCGCGTGCCAGTGTTAAAGGCGTTAAAGTACGCACACCTCGGGTTCTACCTGTACCTCGCAAAATCGGAGGTTTATTGCCCTTCCTCGTACCCATCTTTGCCGGCCTTAGCGCCGTTGGTGCACTGTCTGGTGGAAGTGCTGCAATAGTCAAAGCTGTAAATGCTGCTCAAGCGGCTAAAAAGGAATTGGAGGAAAGTAAACGTCACAATAGAACACTCGAGGCCATCGCTTTGGGTAAAGGTTTACATCTGAAACCATACAAACAGGGTTTGGGTCTTTACCTCGGGACAAAAAACGTATAATCACGCTACCACATCAACCACTCACCGACATCGATCTGCTAAAGTATGCGAGAGCCATGAACATTCGTAACTTTCGTGGGGTTTTCATGCGTGACACTTTGCCAGAAAATGGACCACTCAAACAAGAATCGGCAATCGTGAATTTGGATGAAAATGTGGGCCCTGGGACACACTGGGTTGCATATAAAAAGAATGGTCAACGAGTCACATACTTTGACAGCTTCGGTAATCTCCCACCTCCACCCGAACTCATGAGATACTTCAATGTTGGTAGCGTGAAATACAATTATAAAAAGTATCAGGAATACGATACAATAATATGCGGGCATTTATGCTTGAAATTTTTGTGTGGACAACTAAATCGACGAGACAATTATGCACTATATAAATGAGGACTATGGAGCTGCGTGTTTAGTTCTAAATCTGCGAGCATCATGGATGATAGTTTGACGATCACCATTACTGGATCATCCTCCATACTCGAGGCACAATTTTTTCCACCCATCGAACTATCGCCCGACAAAAATTATACTCTTGGACTCGTCGAGCTGCTCACATTCAATTCGATTCCAAATATCGACATTGGTTGCAATGAATTTCACGTTGGAAATCATGTGGTGACCATTCCAACGGGCAGCTATGAAATTGAAGATATTGAAAAATATTTGAAAACTGAGTTGGCATCTAAAAACATACAAATTCAGCTTAAGCCGAATAATTATACGCTACGCAGTGAAATTGAGTGCAATCAATCGATTGATTTTACATCCAAAAATTCGATTGGACCTTTGCTGGGTTTTACGTCGCGTCGATTGGAGCCCAATAAAAGACATGTATCCGATCTACCCGTATCCATTCTCAAAGTGAACGCCATTCGAGTCGAGTGTAACATAACCACTGGTGCATACATCAACGGGCGAAAAGTTCATACAATTCACGAATTTTTCCCATCTGTACCGGCCGGCTATAAAATCATCGAAGTACCGTCGAGCGTCATTTATCTACCAATCACAACGCGTCGAATTGACAATATACAGCTTCGTATTGTCGATCAAGACGGAGATTTGATCAATTTCCGCGGTGAAGTCATCACCATAAGACTTCATATAAAATCTCAATGGGCATAATTTACAATCATCGTATTGGCATTATTAATAAGCCAACATGGGATCGCGAAAGCAGTCGTCGATCAACGCTCAAAGAGCTAACACCTCAAAACCTTCTGCTATTGAAGAGTTTGGGTCTCAAAATTCGTGGAGTTCGCGTGTGAGAAATTATCTGCTTTGCTCGTTGTGCATCTGCTGCCTGCAATGGAGGAAGAAATCGTAAACATCCAGACACCCGTCATGTTTGACGAATCCATCATACATTATGAGGTTCATGCTCATCAACCATACGCATCGTCAACATACAACAATAGTGATGAAATACGTATTTCAATCCAGCATCAAGATTTATCAATTCTACCGAGTAAAAGTTCAATTCACATTTGCGGTAAACTGACAAAGGCGGATGGTACAGCGTTAGCTGCAACGAGCCTCGTCAACAATGCCATTTGTCATTTATTCGAGGAGGTGCGTTATGAACTTAACGCAGTTGAAATCGATCGTAATAAAAATGTGGGAATCACATCTCTCATCAAAGGATATACATCTCATTCGTCGGCGAGAAGTGCAATGCTTGAGAACACCGGTTGGCTCGATGTTGAGGAGACTAAACAAATTGTAGACGTAGCAGGCAACTTTGACGTATGCATACCACTGAGCATGCTGCTGGGATTTGCTGAAGATTATCGAAAAATGGTGGTGAATGCAAAGCACGAATTGATTTTGACTAGATCACGTTCCGATGATAATGCCATAGTTCAACCAGCCGCTGAAGATTATAAAATTACACTACGGAAAATTGAATGGCTCGTTCCATACGTCACCGTGGCGGATAAACGGAAAATTCAACTCTTGAAATTCATCGCCAAAGATACCCCAATTCCAATGAGTTTTCGTACGTGGGAATTGTATGAATATCCAATGTTACCGGCGACATCGAAACACGTGTGGTCAGTCAAGACATCAACGCAGCTGGAAAAACCTCGATATGTGATCCTGGCATTCCAAACAGGACGAAAGAATAATAAGAGGCAAAATGCGAGTAATTTTGATCATTGCAACGTTACTGATGTAAAATTATACTTGAATTCACAATGCTATCCTTATGGTAATATGAATTTGAATATAGAACAAAATCAGTATGCAGTACTCTACGATATGTATACAAACTTTCAACCGATGTACTACAATAAGGAGGCCGAACCATGGCTTACAAAAGCTGATTTTCTCAAATTTGCACCTCTCATTGTGATTGACTGCTCGAAGCAGAACGATTCTCTCAAGTCTGGACCTGTTGATGTGCGCCTCGAATTTGAAACAAGCACAAATATTCCAGCACAAACATGCGCATACTGCCTCATTCTACACGATCGCATCGTTGAATACAATCCTGTGAGTGGTGGGGTGAGAAAATTGGTATAAAACCGTACCATCAACTTCTTCAGCCAACAGTCATCATGGATTTTGTCATCGATCTACAAGGCTTCAAAGGACCCATCAATGAGTTTATACTCAAAGAAATTTCAATCATTCGTGCGGACGTGAAGAATGCTGAACCTCTCACACTTTTCTTCGCACCACCGTATGCATGGGATTCTCTACCGGCAAAGTATAAAACGACAAACAAATGGCTGGAACGTAATTTTCATGGATTATCATGGGATTTTGGTGTAATACCATACGATGCGGCAAGAGGAATAATTCAAACTATCTTACGCGGCGCTCATACCATCTTCGTAAAAGGCTGCGAAAAATCTTCATGGCTGACGAACTTTTTGGATCTGTCAACGGAGATTGTCGATTTGGAGACTTTGGACTGCCCATCGTTGAAAAAACTGCCGAAAAGTCCATCGAAATGCGACCACCACCACACCAACGAATCGAAATTTAATTGTGCAACGATGAATGTAAAATCTTTGAAAAGCTGGTTATATGTATATCATGCATTGTGCAAACGAGGGATTTTTGAATAAACAAAACATTTTTTCCATATATGAGTGTGTGTGTTTTTTTTTATTTTATATAATACTCTTCCTCCTCCTCCTCCTCCTCTTTCAACATTACTCACACTTCATCGAAGATTTACATATACTATTTACATTTTTTTCTATTTGTTGAGAAACATTAAACTTCTCTTTGACAAAATTTGATGGCCTTCAAATCGCCACCAAGATATTTCATATAAAGTTCCCCGTTATGAGCTGTTTCCAGGAGTTTCTTGAATGTAGCAGGATGCTGATCGAATGCCGTTACGACTCGTGGCGGCAGGAATATGTTGAATTCATTCTTGATTTCGGCAACGTATCTTTTGCCCCACTTGGTGTTTGCGATCCTGACATCCGAGACGAGATATTCCCCATCGACTTCGAGCTCGTTCAACTTCTTAGTAGGAAGATATTCGGACTTTGCGATGATGTCGTTTATTGCAGCGAACTCCATTTTACGATGAATATAGTTTTTGAGATTTTTCCACAAAGAGCAAGTCTTGACTCAACTTTATGAAAATGTGAAGTGATGCTTTTTTCTTCTGGACTCTGCTATTTGTAGTTTTTCCATCTATCCCTACCCCAAAACTGAATCATCCCCTTCCACACGTTTTCAAACAGGTTCAAACGTGATCTATATTGTGATCGATACAGTCTCCTCCGGTGGTTCTTTTTTCTGTACAGGCTCAGACGGGTCATCTCTTTGATTTCGCCGACGTTTTGAACACCTGCATTCTAAACTTGTTCAAACACGTTCGGGCCTTCGCAACATTTCCAACAATGTCGTCGTTGAGGAGCAGGACCGTCAATATGATCATCCATCGACGATACGTTCCAATGTTCAACGCAACGACGTAACAATGCAATCTCTCTATCACATTTGTAATATTCTGGTAAACGATCCCACAGGATATCTGTATATTCACTAAAACATTGTTTAAAGACGGTAGGAGATATAATTTGGAGCTCCTCCGATGTCATTTCACAGGGATTTTTTATGCGTAGAGTCGTATAGATATTCACAAGTCGTTCCATTATGTGACACTTTTCACAATCTCGACGTTTAGGTCTACAAGAATCAATATGCGTATGTAGCCAGGGTTGATTAAAATGATCGTAGCACAATTGATATGATTGCACTTCACTATCACACTGCAAATACTTGGGTAAACGATTCCATAAAGCAGGAATGAATGCACTATAATACTTCAAAAGCAAAGCCTTCGGTAATGATTCAAGTTCATTTGCTGTTAATGCCAATGGATGTTTCGCCGGGTGGATAGCATACATACTTGCACACCTCTCCATCTCGACCTCGACTTCAGAAATGATCCCATTTTTTTATTCCAATGTCTTTTAAATATTTCCCTCCCCACTTTCATCACTAGAATTTCCGTTCTACTACCCCAAATCATTTCATGATATATTTTTTTAATACTCCGTCCCCCTAAAAACTCATTAAGTGATCAAGATAAATCTGGTTTGAGAAAAGTTGCGTGGGTGGGCATTTCCGTAGAAAGTTTTCGAAACACTTTTTTTTTCAGTGCCAGTAAATCTTAGTTAGTTACACCATGGCGGATATTCGACATACTTCGAATGTCATAAATTTGATTATGAATTTCATGGGTACTTTGAAATGGTTGAAAAAAACTTCCGCTCCTTTTCGTTCCTCACTCGCAGGTCATTGCGGGTCCTTAGATTTTTTGTCCCCGCAGTAGAAGTTTTTTTTTTGCTGGAAAAGTTCAGTTGTACATTTTCTAATTTTTGGTGGAAAGTCGTTGGAGGGGATTCAATGCTCGCCATTAGTTGAAGTGTTAGAGTATGCGGAATCCTCCCTCTTGTTCTGTTTTTCTACGAAGAGTTAAAAGGGTATTTTTCTCATGAGGAAGATCATTCTGCTCTCTACGTCTCTTCTGACTCATCAAAGTTTTGTTTCGTTACGTCAAAAATCACTCCTCGAAAAAGTATCGGTGACATTGCCAGTCGCGTTCGCGTCATATTTATCTTTTCGCCAAAAACGTAAAAATGTCTCAAAGTTTCAACTTATGTAAAAGTGAAGTGGAGATCTTCGATCTCGTGAACGACAATGATAGTTATTGTAGTGATAAAGAAAGTGAAATAATGGTTGTCGACATATCCGATGACGATGTCGAAATTATTGATCTCAGGAACAATGGTTATCGTGATGAAAGTAACATTTCCGACGATGAGGTCGAAGTGATTGATCTCGTGAATGATTACGAATGTGATTCTAGTGTTCAAAGAAATAATCTTATAATTGTCGATATCTCGGACGATGATGAGAACAATCCAGACATGGAGAATGTGAGTGATGATGAACACGATAATGACAGTGATGATGGAAATGATGATGTTGATGTTAATGATGAGGAAATGAACAACATCCTCGATGACATCGAGCGTGATTTCGCTTCCTATGGGAGGGACGTGAACTGTGCCATTAGTGATGAAACGGAGGACGATCTATCCCTCTATGAAGGGTCTTTCGAGTTCCCCGATAGTGAACGTTTTGCGTCACCCAATTATAATTCAATCCGTATTGATATGGAGGATTATAGTGAAGTGGCGCTGTGGAGGGCTGGTGGGGACTTGTCTCTGAATTCGTGGGGCTTCGCGACCAGTACCCCTATACCAGCTACATCGCCGGAGGAAAGCCGTGACGATTGTCGGCTCGAAATGATGCGGCATCTGGAATCGGTTGATGTAACACCGATGACCCAGATTTGCCGCATGCAATCATTTTATGCCGACGATCAACAATTCTCGGTCTGTACGAGCTGTTTCGTACAGGCCTCAGATGCGTACGGACGAGTCACCGCGCACTTCACCCACCTGAGGGGGCCGTATGACGTCCTGGACGATCGGTGGTGCGGCAATTGTGGGAGATCGCTATCATTATTCGTCGCTGAAACGATGTGCCGGATATGTATGCAGTGACGGTGAGTTTCATCTTGCACAATTCTTTTTCTCATTTTATAATTAATGAATTAAGAATTTTTTTGTTTTTTTTTTGTTACAGGAAGGCTCCGATTTTTTTTTTACTGAATAATAATGATAATCATAATAATAATCATAATAATAGTTATAATTATAATATATAGTTTTAATACTTACCGGGTCGTTATCGCGTCTCTTAATAATAATAATAATTTAAGAAGTAATAATAAGTAAATGTATCTAGTTATAAGAATAAATACTGTATATATCATCGAAAAAATTTTTATCTTCGGATCCCCTCTCCATAATTTCTTTTCATCTCACTCCCTCTCTCACACCCGCCACTTAACCATCACGCCCCTCCCCTCTCCCCGCATTGCCGCCAACCTTTCTGACCATCCCCTCCAAACAACCGCACAACGGTTCCCCCTCCACATCCTGCCCCGTAGCAGACCCCGCGCCGCAGTCCCCGCGCTCCCCCGTCCCCGCACCCCCCCTGAGATCCCATGGGTTAGGTCTCTCCTAGCTACTCTACTCGGGACATTTGTGTTTACTACTATGCGAAGCACATACATATCGTCTTGATGGATAGTGTGAATCTTCATGGTACGTATATCCATTGTACGTATACCGCGAAGAATTTGGTCTTTGACCAGGAATTCTAATCATTTTTCTTCTTTTAGCCGAAGTGATTTTTTATTTTTGACTTCTTTATATTACGAAAATGTGTCAATTTTTTGAGTCGACACGAGATCAATGTTTCAGACACATTTGAAGAGTATCTGAAAATAGCCAATTAGATGCGCGGCTGTTTTTTCTTGATTTCCAATATACGGGGGAAAAAAATTGATTCTACTAAAAATATCATGATCGTTTATGATTTTTTCCCCGTGCATCGAGAATTGAGAAATGCCACGGAAGCATTTGGCTATTTTCAGATACTCTTTGAATGTCTCTGAAACATTGATCTTGGACTGACTCGAAAAATTGACATTGTTTCGGCATATAAAAAATTCGGACATAAGAAATCACTCCCGCTAAAAAGTGTTATGAAATTTTCCGAGCTTAAAGAAATATGAATGGAATTCCTAGTCAGAGGGCGAATTCTTGGGATACGTATACAATAAATACACATACCATGAAGATCTACACCATCTACATATGTATGTGCTCCGCATAGTGGGAAACACAAATTTCCTGTGACGATTTTGGTTAAGGAAAACACAGATTAAATGTAAATGGATTCACATAAAAGTCAACCATAAATATCCGTGAACCGGTATTTACAGCCCTGAAAGAATGCGCCTCCAACCACGAAATATAAACAAGGAACATGGTTCTTCTTGAAAGAGAAACAGTGAAGTTTTTTTTTTCATTCTTCATTCTTACCAGCTCAAGATTATTTTCATTCGCTAAGTATTACCAATACCTGTATTGCTTATAAACTATTACGATCTGTGTTTTGCTTCGTAACTATTAGAACTTAATCGAGGGATGTTTCACGGTCCAATTTATATTCTTGTAAGAGGATGGGAAGTTTTTTCCACAATTAACAAAAAAAGTGTCCAAAGGTAATTCACTATCGGTACTATGTGTTGATTTCTCTTATTGGTAATAATAAAATAAAATGAACCAACCTGTTGAATCAGCAAAAATATGTCGATTGCGATTATTTCCCTTGTATATAATGTTTTGTTTTGTTTTTTTTTTTTTTAATAAATCAGTCATTCCTGAAAAAAAATTGCACGAGCCTAAAACATACATGAATTTGCCACATTCGTTTTTCGAATGTGTTGAATTACACCGTGGTTTCAAAACTTATCAAAAGCATTTATAAACGAGTGTTTCGAAACGAATCCCCTTTAAAAATGTATTCGGACACAACCACGATACTCGGGGCTGTGTCTGAAGGCTCCCTGCAGCGTTTAAGTTTTAAAAAGTCAGTTAGTATTTCCAATATTTCTTTCTATCAAACAAAAACTTACATATTTTATTCCTATAAATAAAGAAAAAGTTTCAGCAGAATAACATTTCGACACGACGCCGGGATCGAGACGATGTAATCATTCGGGTTACCAGTATACAAAATTTTATTCCCTCTACTATATCGGCAAAAGATAATGTATTCGTCGAATATAGCAGCGCGATGTGATTGGCGATTATTTCATGTGAGTAAAATTATATCAAAATGAAGTTGTACAGGAGTAGCGATGAAAAAACATAGAGCTTTATCGGAATAGAGAATTTTTTTGCAAATAATTAAGCAGAGATTTGTATACGAATAGAAATGACTCAACATAAAGATAATTTAAAAAAGATGATCTAACATAGAAATATTCAAAATAGAGTTATTTCCCAAGTCAGTTTAATTAGTCATACAGTTATTCCCAGAGGAGATATTTATAAATAGAGATTACTGCAATAGACTAATTACCGATAGAGTTGATTGAAAATAAAGAAATGAAACATAGAGCTGTTGTGCTGCCCCTTAACTTGACTTTCAAGGAAAATGTAAAAACCCGTATCCACTATTTTTTTACCCACTTCAAAATGCAATTGAATTCATCGAGATAGGTGCAATAGTTTTTTTGTTATAACGATTTTGTGAATTTCAACCCCTATAACTTTTGTCCTATGCAACCCCCCGATGTGAAACCATTTGCATTTTTCATCGTTTATCAATAAGGTAATTATCCATTTGAGTGCATTCGATTATCTCAAGTGGAAATAGGTGAAACCTGAAAAGTACCCCTCGGAGGTCTCAACTTCAAGGGATGATTTCACCCCCTAGAAACGTTTTTCCGCCGATAAAAAAAAAAATACGCGTCTCTTGGATTTTGATGTAGAATAACATATTCAAGTTTCATTAAAATCGAAGAGGGACAGCGGAAAGACTATCCTTTTGGTTAACAAATTTGATAATTCCCCTTAGAATAGTCGTAGAACGATGTATTTTTTTTCATTTTGCGTGATTTTTTCTCGTGTTACGTCTAGAGGGGACGAACAATGGGTAAAGCAAAAGTTGAGCTATAGAGACAAACTACGGAGTAAAATCACAAGGAATTTATGCTGCCACCAACCTGCAGTGAAGCTGCAGAATTTTTTTCTCGAATATTTAAGATTGCTGGTACTATTTTGAAAATACTTTGAAATAATGGACGGTAGCTGTGGAAACACGAATTAGTGTTGAAAATAAGGAAATTACCTATGTGGTCCCATACGGGCCCCGGAAAAGATTGACGGGATCGCTCAAGGGTTTGAGTAAATCGCTAAAACACAAGTTGTTGGAAAATAAAATGATTTATTACACGAAGATTGATATTAAGAACGGAAATTTGGTTTTTGAACGAAGTAGTAAGGCTACGCCGGTTCTGGCTCAAATGCGGGCGAGGGGGGAGCGGTGTGCGGGGAAGCGCCAGGGCCAGAGGGGGGCAGCGAAGGGGGAAGCCGCGCGCCGTAGGGCCGTGTGTGTGTGTCGCACACATTCTCGCGGCCCTTGAAAAAGAAGGAGAGATAGAGCCGATGGTGAGTGTGAGAGAGATGGAATGAGAAAAATCGTGTGTGACATTTAATTAATTTATGACCAGTGCGTTACGGATTTGTCTTCGCCTCGGATGCAGATAAGGGAGGGGCGGGGGGGGGGGGGTATAACGAAGGGTCTGCCGTTGGAGAGAGAGGTGTAAGAGAGATAGAATGACCGTAGAGAGCAAAAGCATGAGAGAGACGGAGTGAACGAGAAAAAATATTCTCTAAGAGTTTTGAACTCTGGGTGTATGTCGAGATGAAAACATTCAGAAGGGTCTGCAGCTCAAGAGCAAAATTATTCTACAATAATTCTATAAGAGGTCTGAAGATTTTTTCGACATTTTTCTATAAGAGGTCTGTCCGCTCAAGATTTTCAAAATTTAGTTATTTTTCGATATCCGATAGTTGCCGAGTGTAGGAGAGAGATGGGTGGTTTGAATAGGCTGAAATAGACTTTACTCATTTAGATTGAATTTATTGTATATTTTACAGAAAAACAAATTCTATAAAAAAGTTTATTATGCGTTTTATTCATAATGTCTGCTTTCCGATCGATGCTGGCACTGAAACAGATCAAGGTAAAAGTTTGAATAAGAATTTTCAAATCTATGCAAAAAATTTTGCTCATCAATGAGGTACTTACCCCTTATTCAATCTAGATCACAGTCTGGACAGATATTCTGCGTCACCACCTGGTAGAGACGAGTCCTACAGTCCTGACAACTCGATGCAGAGGCAATATTCCAATACTCTGTTCTATGCTTTCGCACCGCTGTGAGCTTCTCGAACATTTCACCTCCAGCCCCGAGAACACAGACACCACACAATTTTTCGCCACGTTCGGTGCGGTAATATACCGAGACAATGCACACTCTCGATTTTTCACTCAAATTCAGTTTTTCTTCTTCAGTGAATGTACACCACACTTTTTCATATACATCATGTGTTGAATCACATTCACTGACTGTAGTAACCACCGATTCGTTTTGCGACATTGTTTTCTTCAAATAACCAAAGGGAGCGGAGTCTCGAACAGAAATGAAAATGATTTGAAAAACCTCTTGTTCCAAATTTGGTGTTGCATCCCCTCTCTTCAAGTTTTTCCCCAAAAACGCACTTTTCTCAGAGATGACCCCCGAGCAGAAATAGTAAAAAAATTATCTCTACAAGCAACGTTAAAATCTACTCTCACGCTTTCTTGCAGACGAAAAAAAAGATGGCCGCGAGTACAATTTATGATCTGAGATGCTGTAGTGAACTCGAAAATTCTGAGAAATCCTTTTTCTGTCCATCATATCTCTCCCTCCCTTCCATATTTAAATCTAAATGACCAAAAACGACTTCCGTCGATGCTTCCGAAAAGGGCTGAATCTTTGGCTTGACTAGTTAGTAAGTATCGAACCCCGAAAGAGTCAACACGACGAGATAACTTGAGAACGTATTGTAAAATTCTTTTCCTCGATCGACGTGAAGATTTTTGGGTATGCGTCCTTTGCTGAGAATTGATTCCATTGCAGCGGTGACATCTTTTCCACTCTTACTCTTCAATGGTGCGGCCCAGGCGAATTTGGAGAATATATCGATGACGGTGAGGAGAAATTTATACTTGGAGTTGTGTTGTGCATATGCAGACATATCGACAAGATCAGCTTGCCAAGTCTCATCCAGACCGCGTATATCCACTCGTCGACGTGGGTAATTTCGTCGAGCTTGCTTGTGTAGCTCCTCTACCACCGCGGCACGCTCATTCTCTCGCAACTTTTCACTTTTTAAGCTCCGCGATTGCATTTTCCAAATCTTTCATCTCCTTCAACAGGATGGTAAGATCATCTTTTATTTGCTCCGCGATTGTACTTTCCAAATTTTTCATCTCCTTGCGTAGAGTGGCGAGATCATCTTTTACACGCTTCTCTAGAGCAGCCACATTCGATTCGCACCTTTGATTCGTTATATGAGTCACACTATGAGTTATAGAATGAATGTGTTTACTTAATGCACCGAGTGTTACAACATCTCTGGCATTTATTGGGTCGCCAACGTTTTCCAATCGTTTTCGTTCCAAATCGTAATGACCGTCTGATGTAATTTTGAATCCAGCACCTGGTTTACCCGGAGGACCTGTACCACCACGTCTACTCAACTTTCGTCCAAACACATCGACGCTCATGTTGGGAATGTGGATGAAAGCAAGCCCTCACATGTTAATAAATGATTTCAGCTTCACGCAATTCCTCGATAATCGATATGATTTCATTCGAATGTGATGAGTTTCCAGCAGCTTGCGATCCGAGCAATAAACGAAGACGATCCACTAGTTCATTCGGATCATCCCAATAAACATAGTCGATAGAAGTATGCTTTTGTGCTACCTTGTACTGGGGCAGAGCACCACCCTTCTTATCGTTGCTACGCAGCATGTGGGATATATAATTTTTGAATTTACTATTTTTATCCTGACGTACTGCACCCGTGCGTTTATAAAATTTTTTATGAGCATTCGTTGTAATGACAATTTTCTGATATTTCTCCAAGTCATTTGGAGTTATATATTTGAGTTCAGGCTCTTTTTTAAACAACAGTTCCACCAAGCCAATACTTTTGGGATACTTTTCATCTCCAACCACTATATGATCGAGTTCGAAATGAATCGGTGAATCACCAATCATTAATCTGTTTTGAGCGAGATTTCGTACTCCATACAAGCCATCTAATCTTGTTTTGTTATTACTACGCAGTAGACCCAAATATTCACGTATCAAATTATCAACATCTTCAGATGATTCCAAATTATCGTCATCATCATCATGATTATCATTATTTTTAGTTACGGATACATCGACATTCTCATCAGTAATTGCATCATGCCAAATATCGTCTTTGAAAGAAATATCTTGCTGCATGCTATTTTCTCCGAAATTTGGAGACTCCTCCTTCTCCTCCTCCTCCTCCTCCTCCTCCTCCTCCTTCTTAACATTCATACGTTCACTCTTAATTTTCGGTTTTTTCGTATACGAAACTAGCTCCTCTAATGGTTCGACAATCGGTTTAAACACATCTTGCATTCTCTGCTGAGCACTATCACGTCCACTTTTCAACATTCGATGTTTCCGTCTGATTGCATCACTTGCCTTGGCAAGTTCACTCAATACAGCCTTCTCCCTTAAAAGTTCTTTGCTCTTCATGTTGACGTATGCAAGTCAGACTCTAGACTGTCTTTAAAACTGAAAGAACAATCATTTATCATCGACGGTGAGGAAGGAATCAAATCCTCTTCTATATCTTCCAGCATTCAATTCACTCTCCTTGTCAATCGTGATGAATCCATACTTGTCCGACTTCCAACACTTTATACACATGTTTTTGAAGCACGCATAAGTCATATCAGTATTCACATGGTCATTATACACATGTTTTAGATTCATATCGTCTTGCTTGAATAGTACAACAAAATTTGCATTATCTCTCACAAGATGTTTCGGGATACGGGTATACGTTTTACATAGATAAAAACTGTTCACAATCTCATGTCTCCCCATGGAAAAAAATGCTCTTACATTATCCTGCTTTTCGCATGCTATATCATCAAAGATAAATATTGAGTTTGGTCGAGCTTCACTGGGGGCCACAACTTGTTCATGCTCGTTAAATGGGAAGAATTCCACTCCTTTCACGGGTTTGAGCATTTGCTCGAGAAGTCGATATTTCGGCTGTTTCAACGATTTCGAGTAGAGATAAATGTTCTCGAATCTCAAACCGTTTGGATGTATCAGGAGCGTAAGTAGAGCATTCGTTTTTCCACAATTCGATGGTCCACAAAACACGGCACGAATGCTACTAGGTAGTATGTTCCCATGACGCTTCACTTTCTTTGCATCACCTACGAGTTCATCGAAATTTATTACGGGAAGTTGACCACCTTGTTTCTTCATCTTCATCGCGCATGCTACTGATTGAAAAAATCATATAAATGCGACTTTATAATATAATACTGATCAGTCGTGTTGCGACCACCGCGTGGTAATGATTGTGCATGGCAAAGGTCTTGTCAACAGTCTAATTAACAATCTCCCGGTGGAATTGCATCTACCAGGCTATCAATATTGTGGACCTGGCACAAAATTGGCCAAACGTCTTGCTCGTGGTGATCCAGGTATAAATCCGCTGGACGCAGCTTGCAAACAGCACGATATCGCATATTCGAAAAATCGCGACAATTTGGAAGCAAGACATTTGGCGGATAAAGTTTTGGCTGAACAAGCTTGGAAGCGTGTAACCTCGAAAGACGCGAGTCTCGGTGAAAGAGCAAGTGCTTGGGCTGTGACGAACATTATGAAGACTAAGAGGAAATTTGGATTGGGTATGAAACGCCCGAAAAGTGTTTGCCTGAAAAAGATTATCGGTGCTGCGAAGAAAGCAATGATACGTAGTGATGATTCTCGTAAAGTCGTAATGTCTGCACTGAAAGGTGCGCGAGCTGGTGTAAAGGGCGTTAAAGTACGCACGCCTAGGATTCTACCTGTTCCTCAAAAAACCGGCGGTTGATTACCCTTCCTCGTACCCATCTTTGCCGGTCTTAGCGCTGTTGGAGCATTGTCGGGTGGCAGTGCTGCAATAGTCAAAGCTGTAAATGCTGCTCAAGCGGCTAAAAAGGAATTGGACGAACGTAAGCGTCATAATCGAACACTCGAGGCCATCGCTTTGGGTAAAGGTTTACACTTGAAACCATACAAACAGGGTTTGGGTCTTTACCTCGGGTCAAAAAACGTATAATCACGCTACCACATCAACCACTCACCGACATCGATCTGCTAAAGTATGCGGGAGCCATGAAAATTCGTAACTTTCGCGGTGTTTTCATGCGTGACACTTTACCTGCGGACGGACCACTCGAGCAAGAATCAGCAATCGTTAATTTGGATGATAATGTGGGACCTGGTACACACTGGGTTGCTTATAAAAAATCTGCCCGAGGAATCACATACTTTGACAGCTTTGGCAATCTTCCACCTCCACCCGAACTCATGAAATACTTTAATGTTGGTAGCGTGAAATATAATTATAAAAAATATCAAGAATATGACACGATAATATGTGGACATTTATGTTTAAAATTTTTGTGTAATCAACTGAATCGGCGAGACAATTATAAACTATATAAATAAAGATTATGGAGCTATGTGTTTAGTTCTAAAGTTGCGAGCATCATGGATGATAGTTTAACTATTACCATCACTGGCACATCCTCCATACTCAAAGCACAATTTTTTCCACCCATCGAACTATCGCCCGACAAAAATTATACTCTTGGACTCGTCGAGCTGCTCACGTTCAATTCAATTCCAAATATTGACATTGGTTGCAATGAATTTCATGTTGGAACGCAAGTGTTGACCATTCCAACGGGCAGCTATGAAATTGAAGATATTGAAAAATATTTGAAAGCTCAGTTGACAAACATACAAATTCAGCTTAAGCCGAATAATTATACGCTACGTAGTGAAATTGACTGTAATCAATCGATTGATTTTACATCGAACAATTCTATTGGACCTCTTTTGGGTTTTACATCGCGTCGATTGGAACCCAATAAAAGACACGTGTCTGATTTGCCGGTATCCATTATCAAAGTGAACGCCATCCGAGTCGAGTGTAACATAACAACTGGTGCATACATCAACGGACGAAAAGTTCACACAATTCATGAATTTTTTCCATCTGTACCGGCTGGCTATAAAATCATCGAAGTACCATCGAGTGTCATTTATCTACCAATCACAAATCGGCGAATTGACAATATACAACTTCGTATTGTTGATCAGGACGGAGATTTGATAAATTTTCGCGGCGAAGTAATCACCATAAGACTTCATATAAAATCTCGATGGGGATAATTTACAATCACCGTATTGGCAATATTAATAAGCCAACATGGGATTACGAAACCACCAGTCGTCGAACGACGCTGAAAGCGTTAACACCTCAAAACCTTCTACTATTAAAGAGTTTGGGTCTCAAAATTCGTGGAGTTGCCGTGTGAGAAATTATATGTTGTGCATTTGCTGCTTGCGATGGAGGAAGAAATCATAAACATCCAAACACCCGTCATGTTTGACGAATCCATCATACATTATGAGGTTCATGCTCATCAACCATACGCATCGTCAACATACAACAATAGTGATGAAATACGTATTTCAATCCAACATCAAGATTTATCAATTTTACCGAGCAAAAGTTCAATTCACATTTGCGGTAAACTGACAAAGGCGGATGGTACAGCGTTAGCTGCAACGAGCCTCGTCAACAATGCCATTTGTCATTTATTCGAGGAGGTGCGTTATGAACTTAACGCAGTTGAAATCGATCGTAATAAAAATGTGGGAATCACATCTCTCATCAAAGGATATACATCTCATTCGTCGGCGAGAAGTGCAATGCTTGAGAACACCGGTTGGCTCGATGTTGAGGAGACTCAACAAATTGTAGACGTAGCAGGCAACTTTGACGTATGCATACCACTGAGCATGCTGCTGGGATTTGCTGAAGATTATCGAAAAGTGGTGGTGAATGCAAAACACGAATTGATCTTGACTAGATCACGTTCCGATGATAATGCAATAGTTCAAGCAGCCGCTGAAGATTATAAAATTACACTACGAAAAATTGAATGGCTCGTTCCATACGTCACCGTGGCAGATAAACGGAAAATTCAACTGTTGAAATTCATCGCCAAAGATACTCCAATTCCAATGAGTTTTGGTACGTGGGAATTGTATGAATATACAATGTTACCAGCGACATCGAAACACGTGTGGTCTGTCAAGACATCCACACAGCTGGAAAAACCTCGATATGTGATCCTGGCGTTCCAAACAGGACGAAAGAGCGTTAAAAGGCAAAATGCGAGCAATTTTGATCATTGCAATGTTACCGATGTAAAATTATACTTAAATTCACAATGTTATCCCTATGGTAACATGAATTTGAATATACCGCAAAATCAGTATGCAGTACTATACGATATGTATACAAACTTTCAACCGATGTACTACAATAAGGAGGCCGAACCGTGGCTTACAAAAACGGATTTTCTCAAATATGCTCCTCTCATTGTGGTTGACTGCTCGAAGCAGAACGATTCTCTCAAGTCTGGGCCTGTTGATGTACGCCTTGAATTTGAAACAAGCACAAATATTCCTGCTCAAACATGCGCATACTGTCTCATTCTACACGATCGCATCGTTGAATACAATCCTGTGAGTGGTGGGGTGAAAAAATTGGTATAAAGTCATGGTGATGATTTTACTAATCGTCAGTCGAGATGGACTTTATCGTTGATCTCCAGGGTTTTAAGGGCTCACGCAATGAATTTATCCCGAAAGAAATATCAATTATTCGAGCCAACGACAAAATTTATAAACCTCTAACGCTGTTCTTCAAATCACCATGTACTTGGGACGCGCTACCCGGTCGATATAAAATAACAAACAAATGGTTGGAACGAAATGTTCACGGGATTTCATGGGACTATGAGGGTCTACCATACAAAACAGCGAAAATAATCATTCAAAGAATCTTACAACGAGCTCGTGCTATATACGTGAAAGGGAGCGAAAAGTCTTTGTGGCTGAAGAATTTCTTGGATCTGTCATCGGAAATTATCGATATGGAGACTCTGGACTGCCCATCGTTGCAGAAGTTGCCGAAAAGTCGCCTCGATTGTCCTCACCATCACCATAACAATCCGAAATACAACTGTGCGAATGCGAATGTGAAATCGCTCAGAAGTTGGTTATATGTATATCTAGCATTGTGTGAACGAGGGATTTTCAAATAAACAAAACATTTCTACGATGAGACTTTTTCCATATTTTTATTGCAAGCCCTCCTCCTCCTCCTCCTCCTCCAATTAGTCTACAATATTTCATATTATTATTACTATTATTAGTATGATTTTTCAATAATGATCACAATTATACATTTTTTTCTCTTCACGAAGATTTTGGAATATGTTTGAACAAAATTTTACTCCACTTGTCGGCAAACGTTTCCATGTAGAGTTCTCTCGCTTGAGCCGCCTCCAACAGCTTTTTGAATTCATCCTCGTCTTGGTCGAAAGCCTCGGAAAGTCTCCCCGGTAGAAAAACCATGAATTGACCTCCGATGTTGGCGATGTATCGTTTTCCAAATTTCGTTTTCACCGATCGAATATGATGAATTGGATGATCAGTCCCGACCTCAAGTTCAATCAGCTTCTTCGTTGGTATGTTGTTTTCCAGCGTGGCAACTTTGTTCAAAGATGTAAACTCCATTTTTGAAGAGTGATTTTTTTTTTTTTCTCGTCTGCTCTCGAACTAATGCAGCAGCTGACTGACGACGACGTTGCTCTCGATTTCTCTTGAATTTTTAGGGTTATTCCCCCTCTACCTCATGCATGTCCTCCCTCTCCCGACATTTTCTACAATTTTTCCGTAGAGGGGCCCGAGCATCAATGTGATCTTCCATCGAAGACGTATT
This sequence comes from Venturia canescens, assembly GCF_019457755.1. Classification (NCBI taxonomy): domain Eukaryota; kingdom Metazoa; phylum Arthropoda; class Insecta; order Hymenoptera; family Ichneumonidae; genus Venturia; species Venturia canescens. The sequence goes on along the minus strand of NC_057422.1, from coordinate 26,138,263 downwards.
CCAATGATCATGGCATCGACGCAACGATTGAATTTCAACGTCGGATTTGTAGTAATATGGAAAACGCTCCCACAAAACATCCGTAAAGTCACTGAAATATTTCTTGAACGTTGATGGTGATATAATGAGGAGTTCTTCCGCCGTCATTTCACGAGGGCTCCGTATACAATAAATTGCATAAATATTCACTAGCTGTTCCATGATCCAACATTTTTCACACTCTCGACGTATTGGTCCTAGAGCATCAATATGAGTCGACATCCACGGTGGATTAAAATGATCGTGACAATATTGATAAGACTGAACTTCACTATCACTCTTCAAATGTTCAGGTAATCGATCCCATAGCGATGGAATGAATTTACCATAATATTTTATGAGCAGAATCTTAGGAATTGATTCGAGTTCATTTTTAGTCAGCATCCAATGTTCTTTCAACGGATGGATCGCATACATACTCGCACATCTATCCATCTTGAGAATACTTTTCATACTGAAGTCTTGAAAAAAAAAAAAAAAACAACAAAATGTCGAAAAAAAATCTTGAGACCTCTTATAGAATTATTGTAGAATAATTTTGCTGCAGACCCTTCCCTATCCGGCCCGCACATGAGCGATGACGAATCAGTGGCATTTCAAACTGAATGTTTACATCTCGACATACACCCAGAGTTCAAAACTCTTAGAGAATATTTTTTCTCGTTCACTCCGTCTCTCTCATGCTTTTGCTCTCTACGGTCATTCTATCTCTCTCACACCTCTCTCTCCAACGGCAGACCCTTCGTTATACCCCCCCTCCCCTCCCTTATCTGCATCCGAGGCGAAGACAAATCCGTAACGCACTGGTCATAAATTAACACGATTTTTCTCATTCCATCTCTCTCACACTCACCATCGGCTCTATCTCTCCTTCTTTTTCAAGGGCCGCGAGAATGTGTGCGACACACACACGGCCCTACGGCGCGCGGCTTCCCCCTTCGCTGCCCCCCTCTGGCCCTGGCGCTTCCCCGCACACCGCTCCCCCCTCGCCGCCATTTGAGCCAGAACCGGTGTAGCCTTACTACTGAACGAAAATAGATTTACACTGGAAGATTTACGTTACGGCCGACGGAAACAATCCTTCCGTCGTCACTCTAGCAGAACCGCGCTACAATCGACGCGCGGTCTCACTCACACTCACACTACAAAAGGAAAAGATTTAGAGAGTTTGGGAATGATTGCTTTACACTAATGAGTGGCGAGACTCGACAAGAGAACGTCCGTGAGGCAAGGGGCAGTGTGTTGCTCACTTCGCGTTTGTTATCGGAGGTTAGGCTTACGGGTCCTCTATGCAGTTTCACCGATCTTTCAGGATTTACTAAACCGCCGCGAGTCGCTAACCTACGGAGTTATCCACGTGGACGACCGAGTGTCAGTGAAGATCAAACGGAACTAATGTACAAAAATCCTCGCCACGGCGACGAGAGCTCGAAAGCGATCGTCGTGACGGGGTTTTCAGCATCTCAGCACTTTAGTCGTTCACATGGATACCCCTAGGGAAAAAAGGTTGGGACAAGTACATTGATGGTGTCGTGTTTGCTGATAATTTCATCCATAAAAAAGAACTTGGAATCCTATGCCTCATTCTTCTTATTTGATTCGAACAGCTAAATCAATTGAAAAAAATTCCATCTCATTTACGTGCAGCATTAAAATTTATTATATCAATTCGAGGCCAAGTATTTTCTAATGAATTGAAAAAAGTTACCACTTGAATTACGGGCAGCACTAAAATTTATGATATCAATCGGTGAACAAGTATTTTATTAGTAACTCCAAATTTTTACATTATTAAATTGGTCTAAGAAGCTTTTAAATCGAAAAAAAATCACATGAAAGCTAGTCATTTGTTACTCTATGGTGGCAGAGACTTATAAGAAATTGGATTTTTCTCAGACTTTCAGGATCCTTTGGTATTTTTCACAAAATTCAACCTCGATTGGATCGATACAAATTATGTTTAAATATGTGTTAAAAGTAGTTGTCCGGCCCATCACTATTCATTCAATAAAAAATCAATCATAAAAAACGAAATTGTACGGCAGAATCTGGCCAAAAATTTGTTGAAATGCGATTCATTATTAGTTCAATGTTCTTAATAATAGCATAGGTTAGTTCTTCTTCGGAATGAAATTCGTTCGCTGGAAAAATAAGTGGGAAGTAAAATTTGCCATAATTGAATATAAACTGGAGAGTTATTTTGGAAGCTTGAACATATATATTATGTATAATTTTTTTCATTTATCGATGCACAATAATATCCCTTGTATATTGCGGAACACTTTGTTTCCGTTTTTTATTCAATTAGTGCAATTAAGTAAAAATTAGTTTAAGATAATTCTCTCAATTCCCTCTGCATGAATACTCGTGATCCATCAGTTCTAGACAAGCCCTGATTTTTATTTGGATAAATAATTTAAACGGAAAGTGGTGGGCCGGACAAGTACTTTTAACACATATTCAAACATAATTTGTATCGATCCAATAGACGTTGAATTTTGTGAAAAATATCAAAGGATCCTGAAAATCTGAGAAAAATCGATTTTCTTATAAGCCTCTGCCACCATAGAGTAAGAAATGACTAGCTTGCATGTGATTTTTTTGGATTTAAAAGCTTCTTAGACCAATTTAATAATGTCAAAATTTGGAGTTACTCATAAATTACTTGTCCTTCGATTTATATCATAAATTTTAGTGCTGCACGTAACTCAAATGGTAACTTTTTTCAATTCATTAGATAATACTTGGCCTCGAATTGATATAATAAATTTTAATGCAGCACGTAAATTAGATGAAATTTTTTTTAATTGATTTAGTTGTTCGAATCAAATAAGAAGAATGAGGCATCGGTTTCCAAAATGATTTCAAGCGCGATTTTCGGTTTTTTATTTTTTACTTGTTATTTGATACTTTTGACACTTAAAAAAATAGATACAGAATAGTTTTTTTTAAACATCATATTTTTTCAAGATTTGTGAAATTTTTTTCGAACTGTTCTGTACTTTTTTTTAAGTTGGAATTATCAGCAAACGAGGGACCATCAATGTACTTGTCCCAACCTTTTTTTCCCTAGGGGAAGTTTATGGTTTGATATCACGCCTTTTTTCTCAAAAGTTCCTCATTTATGTTATGATGGCTATAGGATTTTAGTTTAAATTTCTATGTCTTATTTGTTTATTACATTTTTATAGATTCTATTCTCATACGAACATTTTTTATGGGATAATCTTTTTTATAAAATTATCAGCAAATAAGGGACCATCAATGTACTTTTCCCAACCTTTTTTTCCCTGGGTATGATGTTCGGCTTATAAAGTTGGTTTCCACCATAAAAAGACCAATTTTTCGTAAAAATTGTAGTGAAAATATTTTGTCACAAGTCCGTCCTTGAACTTCGACGATTTTTTCCTTATACTCTAATATGTTATCCCTATTAGGAACCCAACAACATGCAGGAATCCGGGATGAGGCCCGAGAAATGAATTTCGGTTTATAATGTTGGTTTCCACGTAAAAGACCAATTTTTCTTCAAAATTGTACTGAAAATATTTAGGCACTGGTTTGGTCTTGGACTTTGGTGATTTTTCTCCTTGTCTTCTAATATGTTTTGTCTATTAGGAAACTAAGAGCATGAAGAAATGCGTGTTGTGGGCCGTAATATGATTTTCGGCTTATAACGTTGGTTTCCACGAAATAAGATCTATTTTTCGTCAAAATTGTACTGGAAATATTTCGTCACATGTCTGTCCTTGGACGTTGGTGATTTTTTCCCTTGTACTCTAATATGTTTCGTCTATTTGGAACCCAAGAGCACGGTGGAAAGTGGGTTTGAGGCCGAGATATGATTTTCGGCTTATAACGTTGGTTTCCCCGAAAAAAGACCGATTTTTTGTCAAAATTATACTGGAAATATTTCGGCACTGGTTTGTTCTTGCACGTCGGTAATATTCCCCCTTATTTTCTAATATGTTTTATGTATTAGGAACCCAAGAGTATGAAGAAATGCGTTTCGTGGGCTGTAATATGATTTTCGGCTTATAACGTTGGTTTCCGTGAAAAAAGATCTATTTTTCGTCAAAATTGTACTGGAAATATTTCGTCACCGGTCTGTCCGTGGCCTTTGGCGATTTTTTCCAAGTCTTCATACCAAGAAAGAACTGACGTAAAGATTTCCTTAATAGACAGATTTTATTTATCCCTTTTATTCAAAATTCAAATGAAAGATAGATCAAATTCAAGACACGAAAAATCCAACAGATTTGCCCACTTTAAATGTCGCTTTTCCATTCTGAATCTAGAAATTTCGTCTCATGCAAAACGTGCCCCCAATGAAATATATTTCCAAAGTTTGCAACCGGCCGCTGAGGTTCAATTATCCACAGTTTGATAGTTGCTGAAAAAAAGTACCCGTAAACTTCTAACATTTATTATGCCAGAACTCAAAGCAGCAAAAAAAACTAAGCGAACTTTATTCAACAGAGCAACAGAATTCAAAGACGTGTAACGTACCTGCTTTGGTTTTGAAGGAAAACCATTTCAGGACAATTTAGAAATGAATTTAAAAATTCGAAAACTCAAAAAGGAATAGAAAAAGGAACATTGAAGTATTTAAAAAAGCTGAAGACTTTTGTAATGAATTTTCTAGATTACATGATACGGTTGGAGTAAATGATTTGAATGATTGGCACACATGCTGCAACACAGAAATATCAAAGTTTAGAAGTATTCCCTGTATATCAGTCATACAAACTTCAATACTATTTGAATAAAAACACTTAAAAACTTGCTGAACCAAGTTCCATTACATATTACCATAATCAAAGATAAGGGGTGATCCGTAGCATATATATTTATCCACAGAAATTTCAGAGTTCGCAGGTATCTGCTGCGGTTCAATGTATCTGCGCAATGAGCTTCGAAGACAGCAATTTCAAATCTATCCATAAATTAGCAACTGAAGACTTTTATAATCAATTTTTTACTTCATATATATGTTACGGTTAGAGTCAAAATGTAAAATGAATGGCGCAGTATATAAATTGTATAGTTTGCAGATTTTCGCTGTATTTCAATGATCCGAATCTACAGCATTATAATGAAAAGTTGTCAAAAGTCATGATGTTGCATTAAAATGACATAGCGCACATTGCATTCAGAAATTCTGTAAGTTTCTGGGGATGTTGGTAGGCATTATATTTGATTACATCCAAAACTGAGCAACTATAGACTTATCGGAATGAATTTTTTTTATAATAATTCCATATCTGTAGTTTGCAAAGTGGAAATACTCAACATACATGTCATTCCATAAGTCTTGTTATCAAAATTTGTGTTTGCACACCGCATTCCGAAGATACGACTTTTCATATCATCAGCAAAAAAAGCATCCAAAGGCTTTCTGGAACAAGTTTCCAAATTTATCACTCGACAGACCTAATGGGAAAGAAATAACTACCCAGTATACCAAGACCAGAAATTTTTTTGAAAATCTGATTTACAAAATGTGCAATTCAAGATTATGGTTAGAAACCTCTCGAATCATGTTACCACTATCATCATGAAGAAAGAGTAGAAAATCATAGGACACATATTAGGGAACGAATTAATAATATGTATCGATCCTCTGCAAACTGATGGGGTGAAAACAAGGATCGGAGAGGGCAGAGCCAAACTGAATATCAAGCAAAATATGGGGATGTTTAAAAATAATGATGACACAAGAAATAAATTAGAAAACATTTATTCAAGTAAAGTTTCTAATATCATTCTAACAGTTCCGTGTGTTTTTGTTGTATTTATTCGTATGTATAACCTCTTTACACATGATATATAACCACGCCAGTGACGATATATTCGCACTGGACAATATTTCTCGTAATCTGGTTTAATTGAAGGATTATTTCAGTCAACACTTATTTCCAATCGAACGAAATAATGAAATCTTGAAAAGTTTCGTTGACATATGCATCGCGCATTTTTTATATTCTTTTTCACACACACATCACAGACTACATTTACGCGGCCGCTTTGATACCGGTTTAATATATCACAAATTTTAAGAAAATAAATAGTAATATGCACTTCTTTAGATGACGAAAATTATTTTTTTATTTATCCCGCACGCACTTCGTAATGTCGAAACTCTGTTCATGCGATCAAAAACTGACACATGGTTTGTACATATATATATGTAAAACTTCAAAAAGTAAAAAAGGCACGCCAAGTATTAAAAGGTCGTGACCGTCGTTTTAAATGATTTTCTATATTCGCATTGTCAATAAATAAATTTAAAAAAATGTTTAACTGTGAAAAAATATGAGATCTATTGTAACATATACAGTGAATGAATTACGTTTCCTGTAGGAATTCTGAATTTTGGAAATAAAAAAAAATGAGATCATTTTCTAACGTAGCCAAGTACAGTGAATGAATCATTCGTGTACACTTTTAGGCCTAATCCCTCACTTATTCAGAAAAATTTTCCAGCAAACGTCACAGAGCAACAAAGGTTTCTCGAATGATTCTGCAATTATTAAGAGATTATCATCTGTTTTTATGCTAGCTCGGGTTATAAACTTAAAACAGTTTACGCGTACAATTGCATGCATTGTATCTATACGATGAACTGCACAAATTCATTTTCAACATTACACACAAGCTTGGCGTGCATGGTTTTCATTAGAAAATGATCTCATTTTTTTTTATTTCCAAAATTCAGAATTCCTACAGGAAACGTAATTCATTCACTGTATATGTTACAATAGATCTCATATTTTTTCACAGTTAAACATTTTTTTAAATTTATTTATTGACAATGCGAATATAGAAAATCATTTAAAACGACGGTCACGACCTTTTAATACTTGGCGTGCCTTTTTTACTTTTTGAAGTTTTAATATTTACTGATTTCACTTCTTTTTGCGAGACGTGACAACTATATAGGAATCGTATTTCATTCACTATATTTGTCAACTTCAGAAAACGATCTCATTTTTTTTTATATTTTGAAATTTTTTATTGATAATGCAAATATAGAAAATTATTGGAAACTACGGTCGCGACCTTTTAATAATTGGCGTTCTTTTTTTACTTTGTCAATTATTTTTTTTCTGATTTAGCTTATTTTTTAGAGGTGTGACAATATTTACTTAAGAAAAAAAATACATTCCTCGTCTTCGACGAAAATTTTTAAAACGATTTGTTTCAAGTTGAGTGCTTTTCTCTATGTGCCAAAAGCAATCGACACAGCCAATTTTTCTATGTAGACGGACGAAAACTGTGCGGTTATGTTCATGTGAGTTGAAACCTTTTACAAGCAATAATGGTGACGATTTTGATTATGCATTCAGCAAATCGAATTTTCCAATGAAAGATTGGGAAATTCCTATGCAATGGGATGATATTTTCATTTTCTATTCCTTTTTTTGAAAAGCTCCACTTGTTTACTTGGAAAAATGATTTTTGAAACTATCTTCTTCTCATTCATGGATTCCATGTTGACATGGATACTGTCAATGGTTTGCAGTGTCCAAGGAGATGTTTCCATGGTATTCAATGTCTAAGACCACAGCTTTATGGTTATTGGTGTCCAGTGATATTTTTTCATGTAATCATTCTTCTGTAACGTCTGAACCTGCCTCGTCAATGTAAACTATTAAATCGCAGATCTAGATATCGATAACTATGAGGAAATATATCGTAAACCATTGCACCGTTTACCTAAATATCGGGAAATATAAAATTGTCGAATATATATTGAAAAATACGAAGGCATCCACCTAGACATCGAAAACCCTATAGTCGCCAAACTAGACATCGAAAACTATAGAGCCGACGACCTAGATATCGACAACCTTAGAAAAACTCACCACACTATCGGAAACTATGGAGCCGTTGACTTTCATATCGGGAACCATGGACAAATTCACCTTAACATCGGAAACTATGGAGCTATCGACCGGGATAGTGAAAACTATGAAGTCGTCAACCTAATCCACGAAAACAATGGGAAAACATACCTGGACATTGAAAACTACGGAGCCGTTGATCTAGACCTCGAAAAGCATGAAAAAACATACCAGGACGACGAAAGCCATGGAGAAATATACCTAGCCATCGAAAACCATGGAGCTGTCGACGTAGACATCAAAAACAATGGAACCGTCGACCTAGACCATGAAAACCATGGAGAACCATAACCAAACATCGAAAACTATGGAATTGTTGACCTAGCATCAAAAGCCATGACGGAATATACCTGGACCACGAAAACTATGAAGGAACATACGTAGACATTTAAAACTATGAAGAAATATACCTGGACATCCAAAACCATGGAGGAATATACCTAGACACTGAAAAATATGTAGACACATACCTAGACATCGAAAAGTATGAAGTCATCGACCTAGATCACGGAAATGATGAAGAAATATACCTAGAGAACAAAAACTATGGAAACTCAGACCTAGCCATCGAAAACTGTGGAACCATCAACTTAGACCACGAAAACCATGGAGAAACATACCCAGACATCGAAAACCATGGAGGAATATACCTGAACCACGAAAACCATGATGAAATATGCCTAGACATTGAAAACCATGGAGGAATATACCTGGACGACGAAAAACATGGAGGAATATACCTAGACCACGAAAACCATGAAGGAACATGGTTTTCGTGGTCCTTCATATTTGGTCATTGAAAACTGTGGAGCCGTCGACCTCGACTGCGAAAACCATGAAGAAACATACCTAGACCACGAAAACCATGGAAGAATCTACGTAGACCACAAAAACCATAGAGAAACATATCCATACATCGAAAACCATGGAGGAATATACCTGGACCACGAAAACCATGTAGGAACATATCCAGAGATCGAAAACCATGAAGGAATATACCTAGACATCAAAACTCATGGAGGAATTATCCTAGACCACGAAAACCATGAAGAAACATGCCTAGACATTGAAAACCATGGAGGAATATACCTAGACATCGAAACCCATGGAGCAATTATCCTAGACCACCAAAACCCGAGAGAAATATACCTGGACATCGAAAACTCTGGAGCCGTCGACCTCGACTGCGAAAGCCATGAAGAAACATACCTAGACCACGAAAACCATGGAGGAATCTACCTAGACCACGAAAACTATGGAGGAATGTACCTAGACCACGAAAACCATGGAGAAACATATCCATACATCGAAAACCATGGAGGAATATACCTGGACCACGAAAACCATGAAGGAACATGTCCAGACATTCAAAAGCAAGAAGGAATATACCTAGACATCAAAACCCATGGAGGAATTATCCTAGACCACGAAAACCATGCAGAAGCATACTTGGACATCGAAAACTGTGGCGCCGTCGACCTTGACCGCGAAAACCATGATTAAACATGCCTAGACATAGAAAACCATGGAGGAATATACCTAGACATCGAAACCCATGGAGGAATTATCCTCGACCATGAAAACCCGAGAGAAACATACCTGGACTTCGAAAACTGTGGAGCCGTCGACCTCGATTGCGAAAACCATGAAGAAACATATCCAGACCACGAAAGCCATAGAGGAATATACCTAGACATCGAAACCCATGGAGAAATTATCCTCGACCACGAAAACCCGAGAGAAACATACCTGGACATCGAACACTGTGGAGCCGTCGACCTCGACTGCGAAAACCATGAAGGAACATAACTAGACCACGAAAACCATGGAGAAACATATCCATACATCGAAAACCATGAAGGAATATACCTAGACATCAAAACCCATGGAGGAATTATCCTAGACCACGAAAACCCGAGAGAAACATACCTGGACATCGAAAACTGTGGAGCCGTCGACCTCGACCGCGAAAACCATGAAGAAACATGCCTAGACATTGAAAACTATGGAGGAATATACCTAGACATCGAAACCCATGGAGGAATTATCCTCGACCACGAAAACCCGAGAGAAACATACCTGGACATCGAAAACTGTGGATCCGTCGACCTCGACTACGAACACCATGAAGAAACATACCTAGACCACGAAAACCATGGAGGAATCTACTTACACCGAGACAACCATGGAGGAATATACCTGGATGACGAAAACCATGAAGAAACATGCCTAGACATTGAAAACCATGAAGAAACGTACCTAGACCACGAAAACCATGGAGGATTGTACCTAGACCACGAAAACCATGGAGAAAAATATCCATACATCGAAAACCATGGAGGAATATACCTGGACCACGAAAACCATGAAGGAACACGTCTAGACATTGAAAACCATGAAGGAATATACCTAGACATCAAAACCCATGGAGAAATTATCCTAGACCACGAAAATCATGGAGAAACATACCTAGACATCGAAAACTGTGGAACCGTCGACCTCGACCGCGAAAACCATGAAGAGACATACTTAGACCACGAAAACCATGGAGAAATATACCTTAGACATCAAGAACTATGGAGAAATACACCTGGACATTAAAAACTATGGAGAAATACACCTGCACATCAGAAACCATAGAGGAATATACCTAGACATCGAAACCCATAGAGGAATTATCCGAGACCACGAAAACCATGGAGAAACATACCTGGACATCGAAACCTGTGGAGCCGTCAACCTCGATCGCGAAAACCATGGAGGAATATACCTAGACATCAAGAACTATAGAGAAATACACGTGGCCATGAAAAACTATGGAGAAATACACTCGCACATCAGAAACCATGGAGGAATATACCTAGACATCGAAATCCATGGAGGAATTATCCGAAACCATGAAAACCATGGAGAAACATACCTGAACATCGAAAACTAAGGAGCCGTCGACCCAGACCTCGAAAACCATGAAAAAACATACCTTGACGACGAAAGCCATGGAGGAATATATCTGGACATAAAAAACTATGGGGTCGTCCACCTAGAAATCGAAAATCGCGATAGAATGTACCTAAACCTAGTCCTCCAAAACCCATGAGCTATCGCCCTAGACATCCTCGAATAATCCAGCGGCGTCGACCAGAATTTTATATTTTTTTAGTTTTATTATTTATTATTTAATGTTATTTGTATTATTCAATTTTTTCATTTTATTGTATTATTATCATTTTATATTATAGTATAATATAATATATATATTATATTATATATTAATTATAATAAAATATTTATTATAATAATATTTTATTATTAATTAATATTAATAAATAAAATATATATTATATAATTATATACATATTTTATGCGCAAACCAGGAGCTGGTATTGCCCCCGCTGTGCGCCCATTCTCTGTCTCTCTCGCTCGGCGACGCAGAAGGAGAGGGGGTAGCCGCGTTCAGCGTAGTGCGTGACGTAGAGTGTGACAAAAGTAAGAAATCGTGCAAAGGACGTAAGTCCAAATGTAAACAAGCGTAACTTACGCCCCTCTGTCTCTAAGAAAATGAAAATCCCGAAATGATGGATTTTAAATCACTAACGTTACATATCTCAGGATCTACTGGACGGATTTACTTGCAACAAAGACCAATGGAAAGAGAAAAATCGAAAAAAAATCGTCACAAATTTTCAAGTTCTTTTATGAAATGGTTTTTTTGTGAGAGCCATTTGAAAATTCTGTGACGTCATAAAACCGGCATATTCGCGTATATAAGAGTAGCGGCAGGGCTCGCGCTGGCTTTTCTTTTGCGCTGCAGTTTTTCCTTTTAATACTTGGCGTCGAGCCGCTACCGCGTCTCTTGATATCGATCGAATTTATGACTGCTGTTACCAGCTGTGCTGCGCCGTGTGCTACGTTATGAAGTTGACGTTAGATTTCCAATCATCAACAACTAATTTCAACAACCACAACGTCTAAAAATGGATGTCGTCAGATCCAACCAATCTGAAATTCGATAGCATCAAAGTGCCTTTAATGGTGTTATAATATAATATACAGACACATAAATTTTTGAATGTGTTGGTAACTTTTGCATGACTTGAGCCCGTGCAAAGTTTTTTCTCAGCAATTACGCCACCAATAATGTTGATTTTGGGCTCATTCGATAGAGAATTTCTCAATTAGCTGAAAGTTCAACTTTCAAAGTCGTACACAACTCATAGGCTTCGCAATTAAAGAAAATCACATGCCAATTTTAGCCCCACCACCGCGAATCGTTTTATTCAGAGAAAGTATAGTCTCGGCGAGAGCCTCGGGACAGCAGACGACAGGGCTGTCAATGTACTTGTCCCGAGACTCTACCGAGTCTCTTGATAAAGCAAAAACAAATCACATACATCCCGCTAGATTAAGATTACAGAGGGAACTTTAAACCAACTCATTGTATACAACTAGATTTAGGGATAAAAGTACTGTTATTATTTTCTCAGCACCCAACGTCTACATTTCTTCACACCACTCTCGTGTCCTCGATCCTATTAATCATTAATTATTAAAATAAAGCAAAAACGCTTCAGTATGTAAAATATCTTCTCTGATACTATGGTATCAGTAGTATAATTAAAAAGTGAAATAAAGAATATGTAAATTTTTTGCAAATACCTGGAGACAAAAATAAGTTGCTGTCACCATCGGCATTATCTCGAGCATGCGTGCGACTGATTTGCTGACACCCATTTTCAATAGAAAGATGTGATCCTTTGGTGTTACTATTATTAGCATTGAAATCATGTTTATATGTCGGAACTGTAGCGGGAAAATGTTTAGGAGCAGATTTAGGTTTGTTATTTGAGCTTGCGTATCCTTGAGTGGCACTCAAATTCCGGTCAGTTTTACTGGGCATGTTTTGGTTTTCTTCATCATTATTATTCCTCAGATTCAACTGTTCCTTAGATCTCTCAACGTTAGCATCAAAATTTTTGGCAGCAGGTTTAATTATCACTTTTTGAATATTGATCTTTTTTTTAAAGTATTTTTTTTCTTATTACATTTTTCATCGCTAACAGAGGTATCTGATCCACCCGAAAATTCTACCAGAATTTAACCATGAAATCAAAGCAAAATATAAAAATAATATTAAACGTATTCTTTGAATATAAAAGAAAAAAATATATATCACGTTTTATACATGCTGATAATTCGGTATCATATTTTCGTTCTTCAGTAAAATTTTCGTTACTTACAATCTTGATTATTTTCCGATCCTGATGAATTCGATACATTTTTCTCATCAAGAAGATCATCAATATTCTGAGTTTTATACATTTCCGTTATCGCTTCTGATTTTTTTTGCGCATTTTCTTCATAGTCAGTTGTGTAAGCAAAATGTGTATCTTCAAGACTGCGCAATTTTCTAAGTGCCTCTTTGTATGTTTCTGCAAAGATTAAATATTGATTCATTTTTAATTACAGACGAAAATTTTTTGTTAGAATGATATGATATTATCATAGTTTCTCACCTGCTTGACCTGATCATGGACACTTCAAACGATGGCCAATTTGTTGGCGGTTGGTCGTTATTCCTGATAAGGCAGTATAGTAAACCCTTTTTTTTCTTTAGTGTAGGGAGGTGGACAAAATTTTGCCACGCACGAACCAATATTTACGTCGTAGGTGATCCAATGATTTGGAATACAGTCTATGCATCTTGTACCATCAGGTGCGTCTTCCTTTATGAAGTGCACGAGTTGATACGTCCGTAGCTCTGCGAGTGTGCCAAAATATCAGAAATTATTCTATTGGAGGAAAACAATGAAGCTTCGCGAAAATACAATACGGAAGGATCGAATTGCCGACGAATGCTACACTTTTTTTTACAACGTATGAAAAGCTTATGATCTAGAACGATCCAAATTGTAAATATAATCGCCAACGCGGTATAAATTTTCTTTAGACTGTTTATTGAAAAAACTTACCTTTTTTTACATTCTTGGTCATTTTTGAAGCACTTAAGAGTGTTGGCAGTAAACAGAATCCAACGTCTATGTCACACGAGGATCTTAGCTGAACCGTAAGCAATAATACTCTGTTTGTTGAATGATAATTCTCCCTCTGCCGCGTGCTTCGATATGATCGATCCCAGCTTCGAAACAAACCCGACACTAATAACCTTGAAACGAACACCGATGCTCTGTCTCGCTCTTAGACCGCTGGAGATTATAAAACTAATGAAAACGTTCGAATTTTTTATTATTATTTCGATTTGTAAGTGAATATTCTTTTCCGTACGAATATTCAGCACAGCGAAATACACGATTGAAGAGAATATTAGTAGATGATCACTATACGAAAATGATGCTTCTCCGTCCGCCGCGTATTTCGATATGACCGACACGAACCTCGAAACAAATCCGACATTAATAACCTCAAAACAAACACCGATGTTCTGTCTCGCTCTTAGACCACTCGAGATTACTATACTAATAAAAACTTTCGAATTTTATAATAATTATGTCGATTGGTACGTGAATATTCTTTTCCGTACGAATACTCAGTGCAGCGAAATACACAATAGAAGAGAATATTAGATATGATCGATGACCACGACAATGTTTGCCTCGGTCCGTCGAAAGACACGCCCTCCCCTTCCACTCCTCGGTCACGGAAGTATCGCCGAGAAACCTCGAGCTTTGTTTACAAAGTTTGAAAAACGTCTTCAAGCTTCGTATATTAAATCAGTTATTTCAATTTTTTGTTGACTGTAATGTAAGAGTGGAGAATATTTCTCAAATAAAACAAATCTAAAGCGGAATATTCTTTTTTGTAAAAGTGCTCAAGATAGAAAAATATTTACTGGGACAACAGTGCATGCTTTGTTCTCTCTTCACTACTCGGGATAAGTTCGACGCGGCGGTTCGAGCGCTGAAATCCCTTTAACGGTTAATAATTATTTGTAAAAAAAATGTTTACTTCACACTGTTCGTATTATTTTCGAATCTCTCACCTATTTTTTTCGATGCAGTAAAAAAATACATCAGCACAAAATGGATTTATATAGAAAAAAACTTGCACGGAATTGTAAACGAGCGAGCAGAAATTTTATTACGGATTTTGAAACTGATGTACAACAGATGATTCATGATACCAATGAACCAAACCAAATAAATATGTAAGTTGGAAACTAGTCCAAACTTATAGCGCGGTACGTCAGAGGCCGCCAGCGCGACACTCATACCAGGCTACAGGCGAAAAGGAGTCGGCTGTGGAATCGAAACTGCGTGTGAGAAGACAGTCCCGCGTAGATATTCGTGGAAACATCACGATAATTATAATTCGTCAGATAATCAATAATTATAATTCGTCCAAGCTGTACTTGTTGTTGATTCAGGTAAACCTGGGTACAATAATCTCTAGATGTAATATTACTGAATTGTTTTTAAACTGTGTGTAACATGTAAATATATTTACAGTTATTACTTGCATCAACCGCAGTACTTTTTCTAAAGGTGACGCCGTCGCCTATCATCTAGAAAGACTAAGTAATTGTCTTACAAATCAACAACATAATGGCTGTTGTTCGAGCAAGATTCTGCTTCACATCCGAGGCACTAGACCAAAAAACCACCGTTTTGCGAGTTCGCACTATTCAATTAGAAGGAGAGGACACGATTTATGAATTTCCGGAACACTTCACCACGAAGGAGAATCATCCAAACCTCTTCGAGACAAAGATAGTGAAAAACATCGTTAAGAGTGTAAAGACACGTGGAAAGTTCCGAAAGGTGTGGATCTCGCTAGTAGATCCTCTGGCAGATCAATATTTGGACGAAGAGGGAAACGTATGTTACGACGGTATGTACTTGGATGAGTGTCGGCACTACGCTGACCCCAGTCCCGTTCCTACCCAAAACCTTGAAACCTTGCCGCATGAAAAAATAACATCGCGAGTGAAAAATATGATTCTGGATAAATTCTCGGGGAAAAACCAGAACGCCGATATTTTCATGGATCTCTTCGTGAGCGAGTGTATTCGTTTAAAATGTAAGGAAGAAAATTACGCAGAGACGTTGAGATTTTTTTTGGAAGGATCGGCCCTTGACTGGTTTCAAAGTTTTCTAAAAATAAACAAAATCACTCGCCCATGGGAATATTGGAAAAATTCCTTTATAGATACTTTCGCAGTGATAGGATGGCAAGAAATAAGATACGCATATGAGTTCCGTTATTTAAGTGGTTCGTTCTTAGATTACGCATTAAAGAAGAGAAATCTGCTTTTAGACACAGACTCAAAAATATCAGAAAATACTCAAATAAATCTAATTGTTTTGGGTTTACCAGCAAAAATCCAGTCACACATAAAGAGAAAGGATTTAAATACGATTGACAATTTAATGTCACTCATTAATCAGTCAGAAGGTCTTATAGAAAAAGAGAAAAAAAGTAAAACAAAAATCCCAGAAGAAAATAAACCAGAGAAAAAACCATGCCCTTACTGCAATAAAAAAGGATTTCCAAATAGATATCACCCAGAAGAAGCGTGCAGGCTGAAAGTCTCTGATAAAGAGAAAACGAAAAACGATAAAATAAAAATAATAAACAACATGAATATGGAAGAAAGTGTAGCATCATCCGAAGAATCAAAAAACGGTCCGCGATCCCACTTATCAAATTAAGAATAGATATCGAAGACACCCCAGTCGTGGCAGTATATGACTCGGGAGCAAACGTATCAATAATAAACTACGATACAGTCGAAAAATTAAAACTAAACAAAAAAATAAGTGGGAAAAATAAGATAAATACATTTGCTGGCTCAACGAATACGCTAGGCTCGATAAAGCTAAAAACGAAAATTTTCAACATTTCAAACACAATATGTTTTTATATTGTGAAAAGTGACTCTTTTCATGACGACATTCTGGTAGGTTTAGACGTAATCAAAGAATTTAAACTGTGCCAGGATGAAAATCTGAAAATTTCTCAAAATGATACGAAGAAATATAGTCTACGCGAGAACAGAAAAACAGAGCCGATATCAACAAACCTAGCAGTAAATAGTGAGAGCTCCGTGGAAAGTGTGTGGAATAAACACAAAGAGTTGTTTACAGAAGACAAATTCGAAGTAGGCAAAGTAAAAGGCTACGAAGCATCAGTAAGACTCACTGAAAACAAATATATCGCGCGAAAACCGTACAAGTGCTCTATACAGGATAACGAAGAAATAAACTCACAAATAAAATCCTTATTAAAAGTAGGTTTAATTGAACGTTCTACTAGTCCTTTCGCATCTCCGGTAACTCTTGTTTTAAAGAAGGAAGAAGGGAAAAAGTCACGGCTATGCGTAGACTATAGCGGATTAAATAAGATAATCATACCAGAATGCCACCCATTTCCAATTATAGACGATCTATTGGTCCGAGTACGGGATTGCAAAATCTTTTCAAAATTAGACGTAAACTCGGCCTTCTGGTCAATCTCGATTAAAGAAAAAGACAGATATAAAACCGCATTTATAACTCAAAACGGACATTGGCAATGGAAATGCCTGCCTTTTGGCTTAAAATCGTCACCGGCGATTTTTCAGAGAATCCTAAGTGATGTACTAGCGAAGAATAATCTTGAAACTTTCGCGATAAATTACATAGACGATATCTTGATTTTTTCAAAAAATCTTTCAGATCAGTTACGTCACATTAACGAAGTCCTCATTGCTATAAAAAAAGCAGGTTTTAAATTAAACAAGAGAAAATGCACATTTGCAAAAAAATCAGTCATCTATTTAGGACACGAAATCAAAGAAAATGAGATAAAACCCCTAAACGATAACCTAATCGCAATCAAAAATTTTCCAACACCGCAAAATCAAAAAAATGTTAGACAACTCTTGGGAAAGATAAATTTCTACTTAAAGTATATACCACAAGCTTCGATAGAGCTAGAACCACTGCATAATTTACTTAGGAAAAATGTAAAATTTGCATGGACACAAGAATGTGAAAACAGCTTTAAAAAAATAAAGAATTATCTCAGCTCCGAGCCGATACTGGCAATTTTTGACCCAAAACTGCCAATATACATCTTTACGGATGCATCAAAAAAAGGAGTAGCGGCAATTTTAAAACAGCCTCAAAAAGATTACTCCATAAAACCAGTTTTCTACTTTTCAAAAAGATTAACAAAATCCCAAGAAAATAAACGCGCTATCTTCTTAGAAGTCCTGGCCATAAAGGAGTCCATCTTATACTGGCAATATAAACTTATAGGAAATAAATTCACAATCTTTACAGACCACAAACCATTGGAAAATTTTAATGTGAAAAATAGTAAAGATCCTGAATTATTAGCATTATTAAATTACATTTCAAACTTTAACTTCGAAATCAAATATAACCCAGGCAAAAATAATGCAGAAGCAGATAGTTTTTCTCGAAACCCAGTACTAGAAGAAAACACAAGCAGTGAAACAGCGATAAAAATATTAAATTTTGTATCAATGGAAGAATTCATCAACGACCAAAAACGATTGGAAAAAAAAAAGAGCATAAACTAGAGAAAAAAAACAACATTTGGTATAAAACTCTAAATAACAAAGAAAAAATATGGGTTTCGGAAAATTTGGGTATCCAAATGATAGAAAACATTCACAATGAAAGTCATATTGGAGTAAAACAATTAACTCTGACGCTAACTCCAAAATATTATTTCAAAAACATGCATAAACATATAAAACTTATTTGTCGAGCATGCGTTACTTGTGTAAGAAACAAGTCAAGGTTTGGTAAATTCGTTCAACCCTTATCACAACTAGGGCCAGCAGCGGAGCCTTTTCAAATAATATCCCTGGATACAATAGGAGGGCCCAGTGGAAACAAATCACCAAAAAAATACTTGCACTTGGTCGTAGACCATTTCACGAGGTACGCTTTTATTGTAACGTCAATAACACAAACAGCAAAAGATTTCATAAACATGATAAAAAAAGTTCAGAAAAAAGGGAAAATAAAATCACTTCTAACGGATCAATACGCTGGGATAAACTCAAAAGAATTTAAAAAGTTTCTAAAAGCAGAAAACATAACATACATTTTCACTGCAGTGGATTGCCCATTTTCAAACGGGCAGAATGAACGAACAAATCAAACGTTAGTAAATTCAATTAGGTGCAAAATTTCGGAAAATAAGAACAAACCATGGTCAGTAATAGCCGAACAGTGCGTAGAAAACTACAACAATACAATACACAGCACAACAAAATTTACACCAAATTATCTTTTAAACGGTATCGATAAATCCTTTTTCCCCTCGGAATTAAACGAAAACAATATAGAGAATCTGGGGAAAAACAGGAAAATAGCATTTTTAAATGCAGAAAGAATACATAACCAAAATAAAGTTTATTATGATAAAAACAAACAAAAGAAAACATATGAAGTCGGTGATCTGGTTTATATTCAAAACGGAAATCGTTTAAATAGAAGAAAACTGGATCCGGTCAGGGTGGGTCCATTCAAAATAAGACACAAAATATCTGAATTATTATATGAAATTGACTCGGGATTTAAAACACGAGAGTCGAACATCTATCATGCAAGCAAGATAATCTAGAGTCGCGGTAGCGACTCTGAGACAAGTACATTTATGTATGACGAGTCGCTTCCAGAGAGTCTTTACCGGAGCGAGAGTGTTTTTCAGCTGTTTTCGATAACACTCAAAATTTATTTCTTTAATAACTGAATAATTACAGTATTCCAAAGAATCCTGCAAGATGACGTATTTTTTATTTTTTTTTATCTTTCGATCGCGACCTCTACGAACTCTGTAGCTTAACGCATTGAAAAGATATTAATTATTTATTTTTTAATTTCATCAAAAAATGTTGCATTTTTTCGCACACATTTTTGATGTTTATTTGTTTTTTCTTTAGTGACAAATCTGGTGCCATAATACATTTTATATATCTATATATTTTTTTCTGGTGTCATAATACAAATTGTATACCTATATATTTCCATGAATCTGTTCATGCTTCAAAAATTTGGAAAGTGACAGTTCCCCGTTGTATTCAAAATTTAAGCTGTCAATTTCACGAAATGTTATCGAATCATTCAGAGATTAAAGGATACCACATGTTCGTTTTACCAAGAAATCTGAGTCACGTATTGTGGCCGAATCTTTTTTTTAATGTTCTTTTAGTCGGTGTGATGCTATCGTTTAATGTTCTTTTAGTAGGTATGATGCTATCGAGTAAATCGTTGGATTGGGCTTTTTTTTACTCGTGTTTATCGTTGATGATAAGCATTGGAGTGAATTTAAGTGAAGAATGCGCCAAATGTACATTCGTACATTCTTTATTTTTTGTATGAGCAAAACTTGCAGGAAAAAAATAATTACGCGCGTCATCGTACGAGGTTAGAATGATGTGTCGGTGCATACGCAGTAGAGAAACGATCTCGACCCCTTTTCACCAAGGGCACAAGCAAAATCCATCTCTCGTAGGTGGCTTGATAGTTTTCGATTTCTAGGTCGACGGCTCCATGGTTTTCGATGTCTAGATAGATTTCTCCCAGGTTTTCGAAGTCTAGGTCGACAGCTCCATGGTTTTCGATGTCTAGATAGATTTCTCCCAGATTTTCGAAGTCTAGGTATATTTCTCCATGGTTTTCGATGTCTAAGTATATTTCTCCACGATTCTCAATGTCTAGGTCGACGGCTCCAAGAATTTCGATGTCTAGGTCGATGGGTCCGTAGTTTCCGATGTCTAGGTATATTTCCTCATGGTTTTCGATATCCAGGTATATTTGTCCATAGTCTTCGATGTCTACGTATATTTCTCCATAGTTTTCGATGTCTAGGTATATTTCTTCATGGTTTTCGATGTCTAGGTATGATTCATGATAGTCGTTGCCATTCACATCGACGGCTTCATAGATTTCGACCCTAGGTATATTTCTTAACGGCTTTTGATGTCTAGGTCGACAGCTCTATGGTTTTCGATGTCTAGGTCGAAGGCTCCATGGTTTTTTATGTCTAGGTCGACGGTTCCATGGTTTTTGATGTCCAGATCGACGGCTCCATAGTTTTCGATATCTAGGTCGACGACTGCAAGGTTTTCGAGATTTAAGTCGGCGCCTCCATAGTTTTCGATGTCCAGATATATTTCTTCATGGTTTTCAATGTCTAGGTATATTTTTTTCCACTGTTTCCGTTATCCAGGTCGTCGGCGCTATAGTTTTTAATGTCTAGGTATACTTCTCCATGTTTTTCGATGCCTAGGCATATTTCTCCATGGTTTTTCATGTCCAGGTATAGTTCTCCATAGTTTTCGCTATCCCGGTCGACAGTTCCATAATTTTCCATGTCTAGCTATGTTTCTCTACGGTTTGCGATGTCTAGGTTGATGGATCCATGGTTTTCAAAGTTTGGGTCGATAGCTCTATAGTTTTCGATGTCCAGGTCGACGGCTCCACAGTTTTTGATGTCTAGGTATTTTCCCCGTAGCTTTCGATGTCGAGGTCGATGACTCAATGGTTTGCGATGTCTGGATATATTTCATCATGGTTATCGATATCCTGATCGAAGACTCCATGGTCTTCAATAACAGGGGAGATTTCAAGAACCCAGAATATCGTGAATAAATATCACCGGACACTGATAAACATGAAACTGTCAATCTAGATACTGGAACCTAATGAAACATGATACGAGATGAAAAAGATAATGAAACATGGAAACGTCCTCTCAAACATCGAAAAACAATGACAATAACAGTGTTAACATGGTAATCATTGAGAGATTGTTCTCGACCCCATAAACTACAGCGACCTAAATATCGAAAACTATGGAGCCGTTGACCTCGCCATCGAAAGCCGTAGAGAAATATACCTAGACATCAAAAACTCTTGAGAAATATACCTGGACATCGAAAACTATGGAGCCATCCCCCTGTACTCCTGTTTATTCTTATTGAACTGCTTCAAGATTGGTGGGCTTGAAGATGCTGTTGCAATAAAAGTAGCGCTGCAGCGCTACAAGAAAACTATTCACACGCTTAATCGCACGGAATGCACCCTAGTTCGGAATAAATTTTCAAATAAAATGTATTGTGTATGATATAAATATTGAATCCAAACGGAAATGTGTAGAATTGAATTGAATATTATAGATGGGTATATTTGTTGAATATATCTATTTTTACAATAATTCAATTTAACACATTACATTTTTGATTCTTTATTCAATTCTCATGGAAAACATTTTATTTAATAACAAATGAAGAATTTATATTCGTCTACGATATTTGTTTGATTATATACTCAGATTTCAATTCCCTACACATTTCATTTTCGTTTCATTTGTTATATCATATGGAAAACATTTTATTCAATAATTCACGAGAAATTGGTTTTTAAATATCCTTTTACATTTTAAAGGAGATTTAAATAAATAAATAAATCCATGCCTCTGCATCTTTGTCATGGCGACAATTTTCATCAGGTCTCCAAAATTGAATATTATCAGATTTGTAGATGATCATTATCATTTTCATTATGCTATTTTATCAAAAATTGGATAGATTCCATTGAAAAATATAAATAAAATAACCCAAGATAGGAGTGACGAATAAGATCAAGGACTACAAAAATATCTACCGAAGAAGCAAACCCATTGTATGGAAAAACACTAAGAAAGTTTAATTCTAGTCAAGGGCTCGACGCATTGAGAAAATTTCTGGTGGTCTGAAAAGAAAATGATGATAGAGATCTTGCGATTGTAATTGCATACGTACAAGCTGGTGACAATGGTTTTGAAATTCTCAGACTTTTGGATACTTCTATAAAAAAATGTTAATAATGCCTGTGCTGTGTGTTCTGCCGTGTAGTTTATGGTTGTCAAGTAAGCAGAAAAATGTTCATTATTGACTTGAATTTAAAGAGAACTTTTAAAAGTCTTACGACTATTGGATGGAATCAAATCATTTGAAATGTCATTTATGATTAAAAGATTTTCTGATAAACGTTTTTCCAAAGTAAAACAGTAATTGCATGTTTTCGATTGCAGAATCTTGTAACAATACGAGCCGCTACCGCGTCCCTTGATCCCCAGTGCTGATAAATGTGGAAGAGGCTTGTCGCAGCTTCACTATTTCTCATTCGTCATTTATTCATGGTATGCTATCGAGTCAGAGCAATGTCAGATGGTTCCGCTTGGTGGTATTTTTCATTTCACACAGAAGTTTTGGAGACTTTGTCGTAACGAACCAAGCTCATGGATTCCCAAAGTATTAGAACTTGTTACGTACACTTTATACTCGCTTTTCTTGTGGAAGGTCATTCCTCGGTCATTCGAGCTTTACTCGACGGACAGGGAATTATTTCTTGTATTTTCCTCGAGTTGACATATTATTTTCACACCACCGTTCATTTCGTCCTCGACACCGCGAAATCTTGGGTTTTTGAAAATTCAGCCATAGCAAAACTAATGCGTGTTTTTTTTTTCGTTTCCGGTCTTGCAGAGTCTTGTTTCGCGGTACAATAATAGGAAGGGACCCGGAAATTTGCCTGGTTCAAAAGCAAAACAGGCAAACGAACCGGCAAACATTTTGTTAGTCCGAAAGAAGGAGTGATAAAAACGTTGTATTCATCATTTTTAATCATTACCTTTTGATAAAACATCCTAAAACAGAATATAAACTGCACAACTGATAAACTCGTTTAGCGTCATGTTCAATTTTAATTAAAATTCTACAGTCAATTGATTTCTGAAGTAATATTCAAGTTTCAATTCGATTTTTTGACGTCGATAGATTTTGCAGTGGAAAGGGTGCACAATTTCCTAATAATACTTTTAACTTCAAACCGATACGGAGTGATTTTCTACGATCGCAATATTGGTACATCTGTTCGGAAGAACAAAATCAATTGGTCAACATGGTTTTACAAAGTCTCGGGTGCCTCATGGAAATATTCCAAGCTTTTGGACCTCATAATAAAAATTCTCATCGCTTGTCCAGATTGTGTGAAATCTCAACTGATTCATACCAAGACATTCCTTGAGCCAGGGGCTTCAAATATATAAGTGGATACTGACAATGAGATTCATGGGTCACTTGTGAGAATCGAAAAATCCGAAATATTGTCTGAAACCTTGTTTATCAGAACTTTCGAAAAACACGAGAAACGTTCTAGATTTAGGTCAACAAAATTTTGCTCAACGACCATTTTTCGCAATTTTCACCTATTTTCACGGTATTTTGGAATTCGGCTTCAGCATGTCAAAATAAATATATAGAGAGAGATGGGTGTAGGTGAATATATAAACTGCTTTATTGGGTGATCAGATGTTTCAATTTTATGATCATTATTTCAATTTTTCAATGTATCCCATAAAATTTCAGATTTCGAGTACACAAAAAGTCGTCAAATAAACCTGCAACACAGCACGAATGCTGTAAAAAAACTAGAGACAAGTACATTTATGCCCTCTGGGAAGTCATCTGTAAAATCATGGAAATCAATGGTCGTAAGACTTTAAATCTAAGAAACAAAACGTTGTTAAATAAATGCAGAAGTTGCCGAGTACATCGCACTACGAACAAAAGAATTACAAAAGAAGAAAAATAGGACACAACAAATTACAACCACAAAGAATACAAAGACAAAACATTACAAAAACAAATTGCGACTAAAATAAATTAAGATCATAAAAATTTTAAATAAATTACCCAAGGAAAAAAATTATATACCAAAAAATTGAAACAAAAAAAATTTGGCCGTTGTACTTGGCGTTTTACTCGACTTTCGAATTTGTGAGTATAAGATACAGGTAAATTAGATAATATTAGCTAGAAAAAAAACGCCAAGTACAACGGCCAAATTTTTTTTGTTTCAATTTTTTGGTATATAATTTTTTTCCGTGGGTAATTTATTTAAAATTTTTATGATCTTAATTTATTTTAGTCGCAATTTGTTTTTGTAATGTTTTGTCTTTGTATTCTTTGTGGTTGTAATTTGTTGTGTCCTATTTTTCTTCTTTTGTAATTCTTTTGTTCGTAGTGCGATGTACTCGGCAACTTCTGCATTTATTTAACAACGTTTTGTTTCTTGGATTTAAAGTCTTACGACCATTGATTTCCATGATTTTACAGATGACTTCCCAGAGGGCATAAATGTACTTGTTCCTTATTTCCAAACTCCTGACTCCTGAAACATACGATAGGGGGGGTGGGAAGGGGGGATGTAAGTTGGAAACTAGTCCAAACTTATAGCGCGGTACGTCAGAGGCCGCCAGCGCGACACTCATACCAGGCTACAGGCGAAAAGGAGTCGGCTGTGGAATCGAAACTGCGTGTGAGAAGACAGTCCCGCGTAGATATTCGTGGGAACATCACGATAATTATAATTCGTCAGATAATCAATAATTATAATTCGTCCAAGCTGTACTTGTTGTTGATTCAGGTAAACCTGGGTACAATAATCTCTAGATGTAATATTACTGAATTGTTTTTAAACTGTGTGTAACATGTAAATATATTTACAGTTATTACTTGCATCAACCGCAGTACTTTTTCTAAAGGTGACGCCGTCGCCTATCCTCTAGAAAGACTAAGCAATTGTCTTACAAGTAAGTAGTGCCGCCACATTTATTTTGAAAAGCATAAATTTGAGGAACTACATGAAAGATATCAATATTCGTTTTTGATTTTAGACGATGAAAAGATCGTTCAAAACAACATTGACGAAAATTATGTGCTAGAGAATGAAGTTGTGGAAAAAAAAGACGATGTGAAAATTTATGGATTAAACGAGAACATTAGAGAAGAAGCAGCAGATTTTGAATTCGTTTGTGACGAAGTGAATAACTTGAAAATGAAAAAAAATGTAACGAAATTGAAAAATTGCGGAAATGGGCAATCGACTCTAACATTAGTTATAAGCATTTGGACTAATTACTAGAAATTTTGAGAGAGAATCTTTTACCAGATTTGCCGAATAGTTCAAAAACTTTTTTACGTACAAATTGCTTCCGTTATGATATTCGCGAGATAGCAGATTATAATACTGACGAACCGGGTCAATTCGTGTACTTTGGAATTGCGACGGGGCTAAAAAAATGTATTGCTGTGTTTCACGAAGGATCGATTAATATCATTATTAATATTGATGGCTTACCGTTGTCACGATTAGGAAAAAAGAGTTTTTGGCCAATATTATGTAAAGTCCATTACGATCCCGATATATACAAACCTTTCGAAGTAGCTATTTACTGCGGTGGTAGTAAGCCGAAAAATTTGGATGATTATTTCAATGATTTTATTACTGAAATTAACTATCTTCAGAAAGAGGGTCTCATCATTCACGAAAAAAAATTCGACGTTAAATTGAAATGCATAGTTGCGGATACACCAGCTCGGGCATATTGTAAACAAGTAAAAAATCATGGTGGTTATAGCGCGTGTGAAAGATGCGTAGTATACGGGAAGCGCGTTAAGACAGGCAAAGGTTCATGTACAGTTTACCCTGGAATTCTTCATCAAAAAAGAACAAATACAAGCTTTCGAGAACGTCATGATCTAGAGCACCATACTGGAAATTCTCCGTTTGAAAAAATAGTACCGGAAGTCGACATGACGAAAGTCTTCCTATTAGATCTCATGCACTTAGTTTTCATCGGCGTTATGAAAAGAATTTTCATAGCTCTGTTGTTTGGTTCTCTCAAAATCAGGTTGTCCCTGTGACAGGAAGGTAAAATAGCCTCGACATCAACGCTCGACTAACTCCTCGGGTGTATCGAACCGAAAAGCCATAATTATGCCGCCTTTAGTTTTAGGCCAGGCGTTAATCGATAAAATTTCACGTCATCCCACATTCAATCGAGGATTCGTCGAGTCGATCATACTTGCGTACGATTTGACCGACGGGCGCTCGATAGGTAAAGAAGTCAATGCGTACGGGGCTAGTTCGAGGGCTGGCATGCGCATAATCGATTTTGGGTGACTGGGGATCCAGCTATCGAGGGTGGGGAGAAGCGTGGATCGCCAGTTCGATAAGAAAAACGGACACTTAGTTACGAGAACCCGATAAGATTTGTCGAGTCGAGCCGTCTTGGAAATCGAGTCGAGACTTTTTACGGGAAAACGATTCTGAATTTTGGCAAAAGAATATTGTAATTCGACACCTCGTCTCGTCTGTAATACGAGGGTCGAAAGTAGTATTTGTCGTTTTTCGTGAGCGTGATCCTACGCAAATCGTCAAGTCGTCTAACGCGCATTGTGTAAACCCTCGAGGAGTTCGTCACGTCTCAACGTGTACTGCGCCCTATAGTACGAGGAAAACTCGGGAAATTGTTTCGTCAAAACCCGAATTGGGAGAATTTGTCAATTTGATTGTCAACGAACAAAGTAAGTCGAATAAATCCATTTAATTTACTCGGGGCTGTCAATCTTTCTTGCCGTCTTTCGCGCATGTTTGTCAACCCTGCATATCCCTAACGGTCCTCAACGTGACCCACCCGAAAGAATAAAGAGTCTGAAAATATAATTGCTAGAGTATCTAGCTGGCGCCCAAAAGGAAAATCTATAATAGATAATTTGTAAGAGCCCCGGCAGCCGAACGGATCACGGCTGCGCCGGGTGAAGAACAAGGATTCTGTCTCATCCCCTACAATTAAACGAGAAATATCTCGCAGAATGCTAAGTCTGATCGCTGATATCCCCGTAGAATTTCAGAGAAAACCACGGGCCATCGACTGTATACTCAAATGGAAGGCAACGGAATTCCGGTTCTTTCTTTTATATTGCGGATCCATAATATTTAAAGGCCTCTTGAGTGCAAAGTTTTATAAACATTTTTTACTGCTTCACGCTGCGATGAGAATCTTATGTAGTAGTGATTTGATTGTACTTTACAAAGACAAGGCAAAAAAATACTTGGAGATATTTCTTCAGTCGTTACCATTTTTATATGGTGAAAAGGCAACAGTTATTAATGTGATTAAGTAAAATCAACTGTTTTTCTTTTGAAAGTCATCTCGGCAATATGAAAAATAAAATAAGAGCACCGAACAGACCACTTATGCAATTTTGTCTTCGCCGAAATGAAAGTGATAACGTTTCCTATGCACCGATGCAACATTTGGCACGAATTGAAATTGTTAAAAAAACTATGCAAAATGATCAAACCATCATCTTAAACTTAAAATTCGATTTTTCTTTGACCATTACGACGAAACAACCGGACAACGTTGTTTTACTCAGAAACGGTGATATTATGGAAATTTATCGAATGGATGGTATAAATGATAACGCAGAATCTCTATTTATGGAAGGAAGAGGGTGGAGAAAAAAAACTATAGTCTATAAGTATCCACGAAAATAGTCATCCTTTGGAATATGGAAACTAATGAGTGATCCTTGCTTGGATTCAGTAGTAACGTATCCAATTTCATATATTCAAAAAAAATTAATCAAGTTGCAGGTGTCATTCAAGCCAAATGATCAAAAGCACACGTTTGTCGTGGCAATGCTGCAAACATGAAAACATTTTTTTTATTTTGTGAAATGTATGTCAAGTTTGTAATCTACATTTTTATTGTTCTTTTAATACTTTATTAAACTTTAATTATATGCTTATTTCATTCAGTATAGATTTTGAATCAACTCCTACAAGACCTCCACTTATTTTACTCGTTGAACTTTTATAAAATTTTCATATGCAATCTCTATAGTTAACCTACGAAAGTCCATCCGGACATTTGTGTGGCTATCCATTCTAGGGATTACACAACTGAATCCAATGAGGCCCCTATCTTTTATCCTCATCGAAAGCTTAAATTAATTTTCTTATGGGATCTCCACAACTGCCCCACGAAAGCCTAACAGGGATATTCATGTTGTTATCAGTTGCACGGCTTCCACATTTGAATCCAAAGAGGCCCCAACCTCCATGCCTCGTTAGGTCCATGTTAAAGTTTTTAATGGGATCTCTAGGTATGCTCAACGAGTGCCCAAAAGGGCATTCGCGTGGCCATTTATTGTAGGGATTCCGGTATTGAACCCAACGAGACCCTGATCTTTTTTCCTCATTGAGCCCTTATTAAATTGTTGTGTGGAATCCCCGTAATATCCCCATAAGGGCCTAACAAGGTGTTTGTGTGGTCATCCATTGTGGGGTTTCCACAGTTCAGCCCTTGAAGGACCTAACTTTTATCTTGTTTTCCCTAACAATTTTCTACACGGGCAATTGATGAATCTGTCCACAAAATTATAGGAGTATTGTGGAGATTCAACACTCGAATAATGTGAGAAACAAGACGTGTTAATAATATTGCTGCAGATAATTCCAACCGTGGGATGGTAAGCCGTTTCAACGGTGCTACCTTAGTTTTTGAAAATACGAGTGAAATAATAGGAATTTCTTTTAGTGATATTTGTGAACGAATATACACAACTGAAGCAATAGCTTCTTGAAATGCGTCGGAAAATCCGTGTATTTCTAGACACGCATTAGAAAGAATTCCCATCCATCGCGGAATTGACAAAAGAGAAAGATTTGATAACTGGGATTTGAAATTAATCCATTTTGTTCTTAAATTTGGAGGTAATTCTTTGTCCCATCCAAATTTTAATAACCACAACTCTTGAAGAAATACTTTGCTCGAATTGTTACTGGGGCAATAAATCCCAGTGGATCAAATAATTTTGCCACTTGAGATAGAATTGTCCGTTTTGTTATGATTGATTGGTCGGTTTTGGTTTGTTCAAAAAATTGGAAATTATCGGATCGTGGGTTCCATGACAATCCTAACGCATGTACTACGGATTGTTCTTGAATTTTGCAAGCAACTTCCGTCCCGAGCCTTTCCTTTGGAAGTAACTGAAGACATGCATTGTTATTGCTAACCCATTTTTGAAGTGGAAAGCATCCAGCCATACAAATACCATCAACTTGTGAGACGATATCTTGTACCTGTTTTATAGTATCTCCTCCTCCGAACACGTCGTCTACATACCGTCCGTGTTTTAAAACATCTTTTGCTAACGGAAATTTGTGTCCTTCGTCTTGAATAAGTTGACGCATAACCCTCATAGCGAGGAATGGAGCACAAGCAAGTCCATATGTAACGGTGGTCAGCTGATATTTTTCTATTTCTCCTGAACTATTAAGCCATAAAATATGCTGTAGATCCCATTCTTCGGGATGAACGTTTATTTGTCGATACATTTTCTCTATATCTGCGGTGAAAACGTATTTAAATTGTCGAAATCACAGGATGACATCGATAAGATCTGTTTGAAGTTTTTGTCCAGTGTGTACGATATCATTCAATGAAATTCCAGAAGAAGTTGGTTTCGAGCCATTAAACACTACACGAAGTTTGGTAGTGATACTGGTTTTTCGAAGAACTCCATGATGTGGCGAATAAAATACTCGATCCGGTTCAATTTCAGCTGAAGATACTAATTTCATGTGTCCAAGGTTCTTGTATTCCTCGAGAAAATCACAATATAATTCACGATATTCTTTATCTAAAGACAATTTCTTACTAATTCCGGTTAAAATTCTGGACGCACTGCAAAAGGAATCTCCTAATAATGATGTTGATGATTTTAGAGGTATTCTGACCCTATATCGTCCTGTAGAATCTCGACTATGAGTGGATACAAAATGATTTTCACATTCTATTTCTTCAGGTTTCAACGAACCTTTTAAATCCTGTTGACATTGTTCTTGGATCCAGAATTTTTCTAAAAGATTATAACATAGAAAAAAAATTCAGAACCACGAAAAAAATTCTATAGAAATAATAAACGAAAAATTGTTAAGTTCAAAAAAATTCAACAATAAAAAACAATCGAAAAAACTTCTGTAAAGAAAAATAAAATTTTTCAAAAAAATTCATAAATATTGAACAAATTGAAAAATGTACTATGCAAGTTACATGCAGTATAAAAATGTCTGATATCAATTAGAGGCCAAGTTTTTATTGATAATTTGGAATATTTATTGAACAAATCGGAAACTTTAATTGAAACTCATGATAATTATTTTCAAGAAAAAAGTTAATGAAAAAAAAGTCATAACGGAAGTTACGTGCAGTACTAAAAAGTATTATATCAATTCGAGGTCAAGTATTTATCAGTTATTCGAAATATAATCTCCGGCGACAAATGAGCGTTGAGAATCCTTGTCGGGCTCACAACGTTTTATCAAAATTACTAAAAAATTAATGGAAATAAAATCATTAAAAATTCACATGAAAGTCATTCGTTACTTCAACAAGGTACACACTTTAAAGAATCGATTCCCCTCCGACTTTCAGGATCCCCTGGTATTATTCACAACATTCAACTTCGATTGGATCGGTACAAATTATGTTCAAATACGTCTTAAACGTACTTATCCGGCCCATCACTTTTTATTCAAATTGCTCATTCGAAAACAAATCAGGGCTGTTCTATAATGACAAATATAATAAAATGGATAAAAATAAAAATAAGATCTCCAATTAATTTGAACTTGATTGTTCGCAAGTTCGTATAGCAATATCCACTTCTCATTTTCTTCAGTGAACCAATGAAAATGAGAAATAATCAGGCGCATTACTAGAAATTTTCGAACCTACTCAGCCATGCAATGTTTTTTTTCTATAGTCACGTACACATTTTGATAAATATCACTAGTCGAGTACGACACGTGGATTCCTGGAATTTGGAGAAAAATTATTTTGTTGTGAATTATGACTCCATATAATATCCATAAAAAAACTTTAAAAAAAATTTTCTTTAAAAATTGTCAAAAAAATTATTTTATAAAAAAAAAATACAGTACAATTCGAAAAAAAATTCACAAATCTAGAAAAAACATTATGTTTAAAAAAAAAATATTCTGTATCTATTTTTTAAAGTTCAAAAAAATCAAATAACAAGTAAAAAATAAAAAACCGAAAAATCGCGTTTGAAATCATTATGCAAACCGATGCCTCATCCTTCTTATTTGATTCGAACAGCTAAATCAATTGAAAAAAACTCCATCTAATTTACGTGCAGCATTAAAATTTATTATATCAATTCGAGGCCAAGTATTTTCTAATGAATTGAAAAAACTTACCACTTGAGTTACGTACTGCACTAAAATTTATGATATCAATCAGTGGACAAGTATTTTATTAGTAACTCCAAATTTTGACATTATTAAAATGTTCTAAGAAGCTTTTAAATCCAAAAAAAATCACATGAAAGCTACTCATTCGTTACTCTATGGTGGCAAAGACTTATAAGAAAATCGATTTTTCTCAGACTTTCAGGATCCTTTGGTATTATTCACAAAATTCAACGTCGATTGGATCGATACAAATTATGATTAAATATGTGTTAAAAGTACTTGTCCGGCCCATCACTATTCATTCAATAAAAAATCAATCATAAAAAAATGAAATTGTACGGCAGAATCTGGTTAAAAATTTGTTGAAATGCGATTCATTATTAGTTTAATGCTTTTAATAATAGTAGAGGTTAGTTCTTAGTCCGTATGGAATTCGTTCGCTGGAAGAATAAGTAGGAAGTAAGAATTGACATCATTGAATATAAACTGGAGAGTTATTTTGGAAGCATGAACATATATATTATGTACAATTTGTTTCATTTATCGATGCAGAACAAAATCCCTTGTATATTGCGGAATAATTTGTTTCCGTTTTTTATTAAATTAGTGCAACTAAGTAAAAATTACGTAAAGATAATTCTCTCAATTCCCTCTGCATGAATACTTGTGACTTGTGAACCATCAGTTCTAGACAAGCCCTGATTTTTATTTGGATAAACAATTTAAACGGAAAGTGATGGGCCAGACAAGTACTTTTAACACATATTTAAACATAATTTGTATCGATCCAATCGACGTTGAATTTTGTGAATAATACCAAAGGATCCTGAAAGTCTGAGAAAAATCGATTTTCTTATAAGTCTTTGCCACCATAGAGTAACGAATGACTAGCTTTCATGTGATTTTTTTTGGATTTAAAAGCTTCTTAGAACATTTTAATAATGTCAAAATTTGGAGTTACTAATAAAATACTTGTCCACTGATTGATATCATAAATTTTAGTGCTGTACGTAACTCAAGTGGTAACTTTTTTCAATTCATTAGAAAATACTTGGCCTCGAATTGATATAATAAATTTTAATGCTGCACGTAAATTAGATGGAATTTTTTTCAATTGATTTAGCTGATCGAATCAAATAAGAAGGATGAGGCATCGGTTTGCATAATGATTTCAAACGCGAATTTTCGGTTTTTTATTTTTTGCTTGTTATTTGATTTTTTTGAACTTTAAAAAATAGATACAGAATATTTTTTTTTAAACATAATGTTTTTTCTAGATTTGTCAATTTTTTTTCGAATTGTACTGTATTTTTTTTTTATAAAATAATTTTTTTGACAATTTTAAAAAAAAATTTTTTTTAAAGTTATATTTATCCACAGAAATTTCAGAGTTCGCAGGTATCTGCTGCGGTTCAATGTATCTGCGCAATGAGCTTCGAAGACAGCAATTTCAAATCTATCCACAAATGAGCAACTGAAGACTTTTATAATCAATTTTTTACTTCATATAGATGTTACAGTTAGAGTCAAAATGTCAAATGAATGGCACAGTATTTAAATTGTATAGTTTGCAGATTTATGCAGTATTTTAATGATCCGAATCTACAGCATTATAATGAAAAGTTGTCAAAAGTCATGATGTTACATTAAAATGACATAGCGCACATTGCATTCAGCAATTCTGTAAGTTTCTGGGGATGTTGGTAGGCATCATATTTGATCGCATCCAA
Organism: Venturia canescens; assembly: GCF_019457755.1. NCBI lineage: Eukaryota > Metazoa > Arthropoda > Insecta > Hymenoptera > Ichneumonidae > Venturia > Venturia canescens. The sequence goes on along the minus strand of NC_057422.1, from coordinate 26,104,495 downwards.
AACTGAGTAACAGTAGACTTATCGGAATGAATTTTTTTTATAATAATTCCATATTTGTAGTTTGCAAAGTGGAAATACTCACATACATGTCATTCTATAAGTTTTGTTATCAAAATTTGTGTTTGCATACCACATTCCTAAGATACGACTTTTCATATTATCAGCAAAAAAAGCATCCAAAGGCTTTCTGGAAAAGTTTCCAAATTTATCACTCGACAGACCTAATGGGAAAAGAATAACTACACACTATACCAAGACCAGATGTTTTTTAAAAAATCTGATTTACAAAATGTGCAATTCAAGATCATGGTTAGAAACCTCACGAATCATGTTACCACAATCATCATGAAGGAGTAGAAAATCATAGAACACATATTAGGGAACGAATTAATAATATGAATCGATCCGCTGCAAACTGAGCAGGTGAAAACAAGGATCGGAGAGGGCAGAGCCAAACTGAATATCAAGCAAAATTTGGGGATGTTTAAAAATAATGACGACACACGAAATAAATTAGAAAATATTTATTCAATTAAAGTTTCTAATATCATTCTAACAGTTGCGTATATATAACCTATGTACACATGATATATAACCACGCCACTGACAATTTATTCGCACTGGACAATATTTCTCGTACTCTGGTTTAATTGAAGGATTATTTCAGTTAACACTTATTTCCAATCGAACGAAATAATGAAATCTTGAAAAGTTTCGTTGACATATATGTATCGCGCATTTTTTATATTCTTTTTCACACACACATCACAGACTACATTTACCCGGCCGCTTTGATACCGGTTTAATATATTACAAATAACAAAATAAATAGTAATATGCACTTCTTTAGATGACGAAAATTATTTTTTTATTGATCCCGCACGCACTTCGTAATGTCGAAACTCTGTTCATACGATCAAAAACTGACACATGGTTTGTACATATATATATGTATATCGGTCGAATTTATGACTGCTGCTACCAGTTGTGCTGCGCCGTGTGCTACGTTCTGAAGTTGACGTCAGATTTCCAATCATCAACAACTAATTTCAACAACCAATCACAACGTCTAAAAATGGATGTCGTCAGATCCAACGAATCAGAAACTCGAGAGCATCAAAGTGCCTTTGATGGTGTTTATAAATACAGACGCATAAATTCTGGAATGTGTTGGTAACTTTTGCATAATCTTGAGCCCGTGCAAAGTTTTTTCTCAGCAATTACAACACCGATCATGCTGATTTAGGGCGGAATCGAAAGAGAATTACTCAATTGGCTTAAACTTCAATTTTCAAGTTGCTAAATGACTCCTGAGCTTCGTAATTCAATAAAATCACATGCCAATTTTACCCCCACCACCGCGAATCGTTTTATTCAGAGAAAGTATAGTCTCGGCGAGAGTCTCGGGCCAGCAGACGACACGGCTGTCAATGTACTTGTCCCGAGACTCTACCGAGTCTCTTGATAAATAGATTAATCAACTTCATCTTTCATTTTCGTTTCATTTTGACAAGAGCGATTCGAAGGAAAATTATTTTCTCGGGAATTACTGTTCCTTAATATTGTTACGTCCTGGAGATTCGTTTTGATTTTTGCCTAATAGAATCTATAGAAATATAATAAATAATTAACGTAGTAAATTACGTTAATTGAATAATTATTCGAAGAGACGAACCGCTCGCGGTCCGTCTCACCTAGCGATAAGAAAACGCAAATCAGCAGCGACGAACGCCGTGAGACGGTTTGCCATGAGAAAATGCTGAAGCATCAATTCAAGATCATGGGAACCTCGGCCTAAGCATTTTCGACTGACTCGGACAAGATAGCCGGAGTCAGTGGGAAAAATGCAAAAGGGCAGGCAGTCTTGATTCGCGAATTAAACCGATCGGTTCTCCTCCGGCTTTGGTCGCTCTGACAAATATTAAAACTGTTCCAAAATTGTATCGCATTATCAATTCATTATTTTGAATATAATTTTATTGTTTTAAATACTTAACGCGCGGAGTTCCGTTTTTATTACACCTGCGCGAATATATCCGCGGACAACGGTCCCGCCCGCTATTCTCCACTCGTCTCTTTCCAATCGCCGTCGGCTGCATACCGGGTGTTGTAGAACGAGGGACCGCACCATTGCCACAGATATCACCGCACTCTTTTCGAATATCTTAAGCGACAGCGAAAAGGTAAGTGGGTTCCATCCAAATTGTAAAATAAAAGGGTTCGTCTGTCACTCGACACCGCTTCAATCCCCGGTCTCTCACAGCTGACCGAAACTGAAGCGCCGTTGCGACCACGGTAAGATCAAATCATACCGGGACGTAACATTTTTGGTGACAGCGGTGGGATACATGTGTCGATTGACCGGCGAAATCCGCAAGTGACCTAGCGAATCGAAGTGGTAAATTCTAATAAAGAAAATATGAGTGAAAACAACGTAGACCGTGGCCTTGGCTTGAGCGCGCTCATGGAGGAAGAACTTAACGAATTGCAAAATCAATTACTAAATAAACAGCGCGAGTTGATCGAAATCGAAAGAATTAATAAGGCTCGCGAGGTAGAATACGAAGAGAGACTCATAGAAATTCAAGAGAGAGAACTCGCTGTTCTAGACGCGGAAAAAAACTCAAACCCCGCGATTGTCAAACGCGAAAACGAGGGCGAACCCAGCGATTCGCGAGACATTAATTCCGCGTTGCGACAAGAACTACGGGAACTCAGAAACGAGCTAGCCGAATTGAGAGCGCGTAACGAAGATCCACCAGCGGAAACTCTTCCAGTTACAGAGCCTTACTCGGGACTAAGCACGCACTTATCGTTTAAGGACATTCTCGAATCAGTCCCGACGTTTAGTGGCGATGATATCCCGATCTTGAAATTTATTCGGGCGTGCAAAAGAGCGAAAGACATGATCTCGCCACCTCTCGAACCGACGTTTACGCGTCTCCTACGTAACCGATTAAAAGGGCGCGCATACACCGCGATCGAAGACGACACGTTTCGAACTGTCGCCGCGTTAACCGATCGCCTCAAAGACATTTTCGGAACCGCGAAATCGGTGAATCAACTCAGGGGCGAACTGGGAAACGTGATAAAGGGCAAAACGGAACACGTCCTCGATTATATCAGCCGCGTCAAGGACCTCCACTCGGCGATCTGCGACGGCGAAACCGAATCGTCCGGTCGTCTATCGCGAATGCAAAAATTGGAACTCGAAGAGGAAACGATGGAATCCTTCATCGCAGGGCTCCCGCCCGATTTTCGTTTACGGCTGAAATTCGAAGGGTGCAGTAACCTAGCCGCGGCCTATCAAACCGCGATAAAGGTCGAAAAGGAAATGGACCGGGATAAAACGCGTTTTCAAGAGGTTGCTAGAAGCGCGAAAAGTTACGCGAACGCGGCAGGCCAGGGCAAACCAAATTCGTCAAAATGCGAATATTGCAAAAAACCCGGGCACGTCGACGCCGACTGCTACATCAAACACCCCGAGAAAAAACCGCAAAGACCCGAAAGCAAGGGAGGACGCGACTCGGGCAAACAAAATAATAACCGTCCCCAGGGCAATGAAAAACCTCGACCAACCTGTACGTATTGCGAGCGTACAGGCCACACGGAAAGCGTTTGTTATCAACGACTTCGCGAAACCGAGAATTCGGAAAACGCAAAACAACCTTCGGCCTCACAGGGTGCAAGCCGCAAGGACATCGCGGACCAGCGCCCTGTCAAACCGGTGCAGGTGAACGACGAGTGCGAACCGTCAACATCCGCTTAAACCGGAGTACATTCGTCCCAGTCGTAGAGTTCGAGGGCCCACAATTAAATCAAAAGACCGAGTTCCTAGTAGATTCCGGATCGGACCCCAATTTGATAAAAACTCAGGCGCTAACGGACAAAATCAACATAAACACGAACGATATCTTAAAACTGCAGGGAATTACTGACGAACCCGTATACACTATCGGATCGACGATATTAGATATATTGGGAACTCCGTCGGAGTTTCACGTGGTGGAAAATTCATTCGGGATAAATCAAGACGCGATTTTGGGGGCGGAATTTTATGGATTAAATCGAGGTGCAATAGATTGGGACGCGGAAGCCGTAAAATGGAATGACCGCGTGTTACCCTTCAAAAACCGCGAAACCGTAAAAATTCCAAGCCGATCGAGTTGCGTGTATTACGTGCGCGTTAAAAACACCGAGATTAATCAAGGCTACGTTCCGCGTTTAAAAAGTAAAAACGGGATCTATATAGGCGAAGCTGCTGTGTCCAATATAAAGGGCGTAGCGTATATGAGAGCGTTCAACACGACCGAAGAAGACGTGGAGCTCGCCGTCCCAACGGTGACCTTAGAGGCATTTGAGCTCCTCGACGAAAAATCGGGAAAAGACAAGAATCCACGCGAACCGCCAGGCGACGAAGAAAATTCGCAAGACCTGAGCGAAAATTCGCGGGATCAGCCTAGTGACGAACGTCGTACGCACGATCCTAGAGTCCAGACAGTAAAGTCAAGTACAGCCGACAAAAATTCCGTATTATCAAAAATAAAATCGCTGCTACGACTCGACCATCTTAACGATGAGGAGCGAGCAAGCGTTGAAAAATCAATTCTGGACGCGCACGATCTTTTTCAAATTCCCGGAGAATTTTTAAATTCAACAAATGCCATCGAGCACAAAATAATAACGACCGACGATCAGCCCGTCTTTACGCGACAATACCGCTTTCCGCCAGCGCATAAAGACGAAATCACAAAACAAATCGGCGATTTGATCGACGGGAAAATAATCGAGACCTCAGATTCCCCATATAGCTCACCGTTGTGGATCGTGCCGAAAAAGGCCGATTCACAGGGGAATCCTAGATGGCGGATGGTAATCGACTATCGTAAATTAAACGAAAAAACAATCGGCGACGCCTATCCCCTTCCTAACATAACGGATATCCTCGACCAATTGGGAAGCGCGAAATACTTCTCTGTATTTGATTTGGCGAGCGGATTCCACCAAATTCCACTCCACGGGGAACACGCGCACAAAACGGCATTCTCAACGCCGTTCGGGCATTACCAGTTTTCGCGAATGCCCTTCGGGCTCAAAAACGCCCCAGCCACGTTCCAACGTCTGATGGACCGTGTGCTGTGCGGATTACAAGGAACCGAACTTTTTGTGTACCTCGACGATATTGTATTGTACGCGAGTTCTTTGCAAGAACATGAATCAAAGTTCAAAAAACTTACCGACCGATTACGAAAAGCATGCTTAAAACTCCAGCCAGATAAATGCGAATTTCTGCGCAAAGAGGTTGTGTACCTAGGTCACGTTATAAGCGAAGATGGTGTCCGACCGGATCCCAAAAAATTAGAGGCGTTAAAAGATTATCCGAGGCCGACCAGTCCTACGAAAATAAAACAGTTTCTTGGCTTGGCCGGGTACTACCGCCGATTTATAAACAATTTTTCCGGTACCGCGAGACCACTCACGCAACTGTTGAAAAAGGACACGGTTTTCAAATGGAACAATGCTCAAGAAGAAGCGTTCACCACTTTGAGGGAGTCGCTCTGTAAAGAACCCGTGTTACAACATCCCGATTTTACAGCGCCGTTTATCATTACAACGGACGCATCGGCGACCGCGATCGGTGGTGTACTCAGCCAAGGTAGGATAGGCAGCGACCGACCGATAGCGTACGCGTCGCGAACTCTGAACAAAGCAGAGGAAAAATACCCTGTGATTGAAAAGGAATGTTTAGCGATTGTGTATTGCGTGAATTATTTTAGGCCGTACGTCTACGGTAGGGAGTTTTCACTGGTGACAGACCACAAACCATTAGTTTGGCTGCACTCGGTTAAGGACCCCGCTAATCGACTGGTCGCCTGGCGTTTCAAACTGGCAAATTATCAATATAAAATCATTTACAAGCCAGGGAGGACAAACAGCAACGCCGATGCACTGTCACGCAACCCCCCTGAGCATGATAAATCAGTTTTTCTCGTAACACCGGTACGGACAAGAGGCCATCCCGATTCATCCGGAGATGAGGACGAAATCGTCTTTCACAGCGCGAAAAAACAAAAGGTCGCGAGGGAAGAATCGGCTGACCCGATACAAGGCAGCTGTTCGCAAAGCCATGTGGCCGAACCGCCGTCGACAAATCTTATTAACAATGACGATTCTGAAATTGACGAAATATCTAGCGACGAAAATTTAGTCACACCCGATAACACTCCAGCCAGTTCAACCGATTCTTCCGCCGACTCATGTAGATCAAGTTCACCGGAACCTGCCGAAAATTTTAGGATAATCGGAACCAGGGACACACTCTCAATGCGAAAAGATAATCTGGTATTTTTCGTAACAACAAAAAATCAAGCGGTAGACGACGGAGCCAAGGATTTGGCATCCGCATTAATTTTACCAATATTTCAAAGTCTCAACCTTTCACGAGCAGGAGTAGAACGCGTCGGGAACCGTGTATTGATCGGGTTGCCAATAAAAAACGATTTGAGAGCTAACGCCGCGAGGGAAGACTTGAATGAATCCATAGAGTCCCTTCGCGATGTGATGGTTGAATTAATGTTAAAATCAGTAAGCATCGCGAAAACAAACGTTTTGGACAACATCCCCTGGGCGGACACGCTGTCAATGGTGGAAAGCCACCTGAACGATCTACCAATACAACTCACGGTTTGCGAACAACTCGTGCGCGTCCCCGCCCCCGAAGAAAGAAGAAACATCATCGAAGAATGCCACGATTCGTTGGTCGGCGGACACAAGGGCGTCACGAAAACCTTCAAGCGAATTCGGGAAAACTACTTCTGGACGAACATGAAAGTTCAAATCCAGGAATACATCCAACAATGCCGCAGTTGTCAACTGAAAAAACTCGTACGAGTCAAAACGAGGCAACCTATGCTGATAACGGACACCCCGGGCAGTGCCTTCGACAAAATAGCGATGGATATCTTGGGCCCGTTTCCCGCTACACGTAAAGGCAACACGAATATCCTAACGATCCAAGATCTGCTAACGAAATATTCGTTAGCAATCGCGTTGCAGCACACGAGGGCATCAGATATAGCCGACGCCTTCGTTAAAAACTTTATCGCTCATTTCGGCCCCCCAAAAGCAGTCCTGACGGATCAAGGTACAAATTTCTGCAGCGACCTCATGAAGGGTCTGGCCAGGAAACTCCGGATCAAACAATACAAGACGACGTCATTCCATCCGCAGTCGAATGGATCCATCGAACGTTCGCACCACGTGCTCGTCGAGTATCTCAAACACTACGTCAACAAAGAAAACGATTGGGACGAATTCTTGGAAATGGCCATGTTCTCGTACAACACCAGCCAGCACGAGAGTACGGGTTTCACGCCGCACGAGCTCGTGTATGGAAAATTAGCGAGACAACCAGCCAGGAGCGACAGAATCGAAGAACAGGAGCCGACGTACGCGGAATACCTGCGAAGACTCTTCACAAAAATTCACGGCCTCCAAGAACTCGCCGCCGAAAAATTACGAGCCGCGAAAGAAAAATCTAAAACCTACTACGATCGTAAACAAAATGTCCAAAACTTCAAAGTCGGAGACATGGTCCTCCTCCTAAAAGAACCTAAAATCGGAAAATTCTACGACCAATATACCGACCCTTGCGAAGTTCTCGAAATCCTAACAGACTCTAACGTAAAAATTAAACATAAGGGCAAACCTAAAATAGTTCACGCGAACAAACTAAGGAAAACAAAATTATCGTAACAATATTTTTGCAGAACGTGAGGAAAATGGGAAAGGGTGACCAGAGATTCAGCGAAACGCTTGTCCTGATCGCAACGCTCCTACTCATCGGAGGGCTGCGCGAAATCAAGGGCCTGGTCGGCTACGACTGTGGAGGATCAACGTTGAACGTCACGACGCTATCGCTGAACGACGTCAAGGAATGCGACATCCCGTTAAAAGAGCCGGAACCAACGCAGACGTACATACAGCTACTCCAATTATCTGAATTTTCGGACACCGTAGTAGTTCAGTGTCGAGTCGAAATATCCCGCCTCGTGCATTACTGCGGAATGTCGTCCTACAACTCATTAGTCGTCAACGGTTTTCAAGAATACTTACATGAACTGGACGAGACATCCTGCCGTCGCGTACACGAGACCGGAGTTATCCGACTCGGTTATTCAGCGGAAATCCACGGACTTCGACGCAACGACACCACGACGAGAAGCATCACGCTGGCCGGGTCGACGTCGGCGAACGGCAGATGCGAGGGAACTCAGTACAGCGACCCGTTCGGAACATGGAGTGGGGTTTTCGTACAAGCATCAGTGAAGATATCGCTGTTCAATTACCAGGCGGCGGTCAATCTGCAAGGCGGAAGAATAACACTCCAATCTGGAACGCAATGCCAACTAGCAAATGGCAACTGTATCGACATCGACGGAAACAGCGCATTTTGGAAAACTACGCCACCCGACACGTGCAACTTCGAGATGTACGACGTCCTCTACGAAGGAATGGCATCCAAATTCACCATAATTGAAGACGGGTCGCGACTACCCGACGTATACACGCTCGTGACCGAACAAACTACGTTTGCGCTAGCTAAAACGTCCGAGTACCTCGTTTGCGGGTATCGGCTCATAAAAACCGAACACCCAAAGTTATTCATTCTGGAAACGGAAAAGGGGCAGTCATTCGCCATCAAAAGGAAAATTTCGGTGAACAATCTCGACATGTTTTCCTACATCAACTCGAAATTCATTTATGTCGAAAAACACGTCCGCAAACAAATGAAAAGCCTCTACAAGGACGTAGTTACGCAGAGGTGCAACCTCGAAAGGCAAATACTACAGGGCGCACTGTCAATTGCTGCGCTATTACCAGAAAGATTCGCTCGAACCGTTATGAAGGGTCCCGGGTACATGTCCGTCATCGCCGGAGAAGTCGCACACATTATCAAGTGCATTCCCGTCGAGTGCAAAATAAGGCGAACCGAGGAGTGTTACCAAGAGCTCCCAGTTACTTACAGGAATCAGTCGTTCTACCTTTCAGCAACATCGCGAATGCTTGTGAGATCAGCGACGCAAATAAATTGCGACCCCCTCGTTCCTGCACAATACCAAATCGAAGGGACCTGGTACCGACTCTCGCCAAATCCGATAGAAGTTATGCCACCACAATCTTTGGCGCCACTGTCGCAACCCGAATGGAAGTACGCATCACCTGGAAATCTCGCCAGTAGTGGCATATATTCTGAAACCGATATCGATAAGCTGCGTGAGCGAATAATGTTCCCGGCCGAAAAACCAGCGCTGCTCAATAACATCGCTCGAGGAACAATTGGATACCAAGTACCAGCCGGCAGTGTATCCATTCGCGAATTTCTCGACGAAGAAACGCTCAACCACATCGCCGAGAACGCAGCAGCTAAATTCTGGAACGGCTTCATGAAGTTCGGCTCAGCCAGCGGAGGCGTCGTCGGTGTGCTCTTGGTGCTCGCAGCAATCAAGTTCGTAACCGATACATGCATCCAGGGATACGCCCTCCACGCATTATATGGATGGAGCATTCACCTCCTCGGAGCAATATGGAGTTCGATTACCGGACTGCTCGTCACCTTAGCGCATCGCAAAACCAACCGACGCGACGAAGACACCGAAGCTGGACACGAAACGGAAACAAAACAACGTGAATCCTCTCCGCCGCCCGAACCACCGAAACGAACGCCTTATCCTCACCTACCAGCAACCACGTCAGTAACGAGCTTGGCTGGTGTCAACCCCGAGCTCTCAGCGCGGCTGTTTGCATCCCGCATGCAGAGCTGCAGCACTGCATCGGACTTAAATAAATAAATCAAGAAAATCAAAAGATCAACACCCGAAGATCATGGAAAGGTCAATAAATAACCAAAACGAACCGAACATAAATTAAAAGAAAATAAACAAACAAAGTCAACGAAATGCCTTACAATGTAGCACGAAAGAAGGGCCTTTCGTATGCAGCGACGACGAGCCATCGTATACGCGACGCCTCGAAATAAAATTAAAATATTATAAGCGTATTAAAATAAGAAAGCAAAATCTCAAAACGAAACTCAACGAACGTTTCTCTCATCGAACGCTAAGCCCAAGCATAGCGTTCTTCTTAAAGGGGGAGGTGTTACGTCCTGGAGATTCGTTTTGATTTTTGCCTAATAGAATCTATAGAAATATAATAAATAATTAACGTAGTAAATTACGTTAATTGAATAATTATTCGAAGAGACGAACCGCTCGCGGTCCGTCTCACCTAGCGATAAGAAAACGCAAATCAGCAGCGACGAACGCCGTGAGACGGTTTGCCATGAGAAAATGCTGAAGCATCAATTCAAGATCATGGGAACCTCGGCCTAAGCATTTTCGACTGACTCGGACAAGATAGCCGGAGTCAGTGGGAAAAATGCAAAAGGGCAGGCAGTCTTGATTCGCGAATTAAACCGATCGGTTCTCCTCCGGCTTTGGTCGCTCTGACAAATATTAAAACTGTTCCAAAATTGTATCGCATTATCAATTCATTATTTTGAATATAATTTTATTGTTTTAAATACTTAACGCGCGGAGTTCCGTTTTTATTACACCTGCGCGAATATATCCGCGGACAACGGTCCCGCCCGCTATTCTCCACTCGTCTCTTTCCAATCGCCGTCGGCTGCATACCGGGTGTTGTAGAACGAGGGACCGCACCATTGCCACAGATATCACCGCACTCTTTTCGAATATCTTAAGCGACAGCGAAAAGGTAAGTGGGTTCCATCCAAATTGTAAAATAAAAGGGTTCGTCTGTCACTCGACACCGCTTCAATCCCCGGTCTCTCACAGCTGACCGAAACTGAAGCGCCGTTGCGACCACGGTAAGATCAAATCATACCGGGACGTAACAATATTAACACATGCATTAACTTCGTTTTTGATTTGTTTTCGAATGAGCAATTTGAATAAAAAGTGATGGGCCGGACAAGTACGTTTAAGACGTATTTGAACATAATTTGTACCGATCCAATCGAAGTTGAATGTTGTGAATAATACCAGGGGATCCTGAAAGTCGGAGGGGAATCGATTCTTTAAAGTGTGTACCTTGTTAAAGTAACGAATGACTTTCATGTGAATTTTTAATGATTTTATTTCCATTAATTTTTTAGTAATTTTGATAAAACGTTGTGAGCCCGACAAGGATTCTCAACGCTCATTTGTCGCCGGAGATTATATTTCGAATAACTGATAAATACTTGACCTCGAATTGATATAATACTTTTTAGTACTGCACGTAACTTCCGTTATGACTTTTTTTTCATTAACTTTTTTCTTGAAAATAATTATCATGAGTTTCAATTAAAGTTTCCGATTTGTTCAATAAATATTCCAAATTATCAATAAAAACTTGGCCTCTAATTGATATCAGACATTTTTATACTGCATGTAACTTGGATAGTACATTTTTCAATTTGTTCAATATTTATGAATTTTTTTGAAAAATTTTATTTTTCTTTACAGAATTTTTTTCGATTGTTTTTTATTGTTGAATTTTTTTGAACTTAACAATTTTTCGTTTATTATTTCTATAGAATTTTTTTCGTGGTTCTGAATTTTTTTTCTATGTCATCCAGAAACAAGGGACCATCAATGTACTTGTCCCAACCTTTTTATCCCAAGGGGAAGTTTATGGTTTGATATCACGCCTTTTTTCTCAAAAGTTCCTCATTTATGTTATGACGGTTATAGTATTTTAGTTTAAATTTCTATGAATTATTTGCTTAGTACATTTTTATAGATTCCATTCTCATACGAACATTTTTTCATGGGATAATCTTTTTCATGAAATTATCAGCAAATAAGGGACCATCAATGTACTTTTCACAACCTTATTTTCCCTGGGTATGATGTCCGGCTTATAAAGTTGGTTTCCACCATAGAAAACCATTTTTTCGTAAAAATTGTAGTGAAAATATTTCGTCACAAGTCTGCCCTTGAACTTTGGCGATTTTTTCTCTTATACTCTAATATGTTATGCCTATTAGGAACTCAACAGCATGGAGGAATCCGGGATGAGGCCCGAGAAATTAATTTCGGTTTATAATGTTGGTTTCCACGTAAAAGACCAATTTTTCTTCAAAATTGTACTGAAAATATTTAGGCACTGGTTTGGTCTTGGACCTTGGTGATTTTTCTCCTTGTCTTCTAATATGTTTTGTCTATTGGGAACCCAAGAGCATGAAGAAATGCGTGTTGTGGGCCGTAATATGATTTTCGGCCTATAACGTTGGTTTCCACGAAAAACAACAAATTTCTCGTCAATATTGTACAAACAATATTCAGTCACAGATCTGTCCATGGACTTGGGCTATTTTTTTTCTTCTATTCTAATATGCTATGCTTATTGGGAACCCAAGAGAATGGTAGAAAGCGGGTTGGGGGCCGAGATATGATTTTCGGCTTATAACGTTGGTTTCCACAAAAAAGGACCTATGTTTCGTCAAAATTGTACTGGAAATATTTCGGCACTGGTTTTTTCTTCCACGTTGGTGATTTTCCCCCTTAACTTCTCATATGTTTTGTGTAATAGGAACCCAAAAGAGTAAAGAAATGCGTCTCGTGGGCTGTAATATGATTTTCGGCTCATAACGTTGGTTTCCGCGACAAAAGATCTATTTTTCGTCAAAATTATACTGGAAATATTTCGTCACCGGTCTGTCCTTGGCCTTTGGCAATTTTTTCCAAGTCTTTGAACGAAGAAATAACTGACGTAAAGATTTCCTTAATAGAACAGATTTTATTTATCCCTTTTCTTCAAAATTCAAATGAAAGAACGCGAAAAATCCAACAGATTTGCCCACTTTAAATGTCGCTTTTGCATTCTGAATCTAGAGATTTCATCTCATCCAAAATGTGCTCCGAATGAAATATATTTTCAAAGTTTACAAGTGGCCGCTGAAGGCCAATTATCCACAGTTTGATAGTTGCTGAAAAAAAGTACCCGAAAACTTCTAACATTTATTATGCTAGAACTCAAAGCAGCAAAAAAACTAAGCGAACTTAATTCAGCGGAGCAACAGAATTCAAAGACGTTTAAGGAACCTGCATTGGTTTTGGAGGAAAACCATTTCAGGACAATTCAGAAATCAATTTAGAAATTCAAAAACTCAGAATAGAGTACAAAAAGGAAAATTGAAGTATTTAGGAAAGCGGCAGACTTTTGTGATGAATTTTCTAGATTACATGATACGGTTGGAGTAAATGATTTGAATGATTGGCACACATGCTGGTACACAGAAATATCAAAGTTTGGAAGTATTCGCTGTATATCAGTCATATAAACTTCAATACTATTTGAAAAGGAACACTTAAAAGCTTGCCGAACCAAGTTCCATTATATATTACCATAATCAAAGATAAGGGGTGATCAGTCGCATATCAAGAGACTCGGTAGAGTCTCGGGACAAGTACATTGACAGCCCTGTCGTCTGCTGGCCCGAGGCTCTCGCCGAGACTATACTTTCTCTGAATAAAACGATTCGCGGTGGTGGGGGTAAAATTGGCATGTGATTTTCTTTAATTGCGAAGCCTATGAGTTATGTACGACTTTGTAAATTGAACTTTCAGCTAATTGAGAAATTCTCTATCGAATGAGCCCAAAATCAGCATTATTGGTGGCGTAATTGCTGAGAAAAAACTTTGCACGGGCTCAAGATTATGCAAAAGTTACGAACACATTCAAAAATTTATGTGTCTGTATATTATAGTATAACACCATCAAAGGCACTTTGATGCTATCGAGTTTCTGATTGGTTGGATCTGACGACATCCATTTTTAGACGTTGTGATTGGTTGTTGAAATTAGTTGTTGATGATTGGAAATCTGACGTCAACTTCATAACGTAGCACACGACGCAGCACAGCTGGTAACAGCAGTCATAAATTCGATCGATATACATATATATATACAAACCGTGTGTCAGTTTTTGATCGCATGAACAGAGTTTCGACATTACGAAGTGCGTGCGGGATAAATAAAAAAATAATTTTCGTCATCTAAAGAAGTGCATATAACTATTTATTTTGTTAAAATTTATGATATATTAAATCGGTATCAAAGCGGCCGCGTAAATGTAGTCTGTGATGTGTGTGTGAAAAAGAATATAAAAAATGCGCGATGCATATGTCAATGAAACTTTTCAAGATTTCATTATTTCGTTCGATTGGAAATAAGTGTTGACTGAAATAATCCTTCAATTAAACCAGATTACAAAATATTGTCCAGTGCGAATATATCGTCACTGGCGTGGTTATATATCATGTGTAAATAGGTTATACATACGAATAAATAGAACAAAAACACACGGAACTGTTAGAATGATATTAGAAACTTTACTTGAATAAATGTTTTCTAATTTATTTCTTGTATCAACATTATTTATAAACATTCCCATATTTTGCTTGATATTCAGTTTGGCTCTGCCCTCTCCGATCCTTGTTTTCACCCCATCAGTTTGCAGAGGATCGATACATATTATTAATTCGTTCCCTAATATGTGTCCTATGATTTTCTACTCTTTCTTCATGATGATAGTGGTAACATGATTCGAGAGGTTTCTAACCATAATCTTGAATTGCACATTTTGTAAATCAGATTTTCAAAAAAATTTCTGGTCTTGGTATACTGGGTAGTTATTCTTTTCCCTGTCTGTCGAGTGATAAATTTGGAAACTAACTACAAATATGGAATTATTATAAAAAAAATTCATTCCGATAAGTCTACAGTTGCTCAGTTTTGGATGTGATCAAATATAATGCCTACCAACATCCCCAGAAATTTACAGAATTTCTGAATGCAATGTGCGCTATGTCATTTTAATGGGACATCATGACTTTTGACAACTTTTCATTATAATGCTGTAGATTCGGATCATTGAAATACAGCGAAAATCTGCAAACTATACAATTTATATACTGTGCCATTCATTTTACATTTTGACTCTAACCGTAACATATATATGAAATAAAAAATTGATTATAAAAGTCTTCAGTTGCTCATTTATGGATAGATTTGAAATTGCTGTCTTCGAAGCTCATTGTGCAGATACATTGAACCGCAGCAGATACCTGCGAACTCTGAAATTTCTGTGCATAAATATGTGTGCTAAGTATCACCCCCTATTTTTGATTATGGTAATATGTAATGGAACTTGGTTCAGCAAGTTTTAAGGTGTTTCTTTTCAAATAGTATTGAAAATGTATTACTGTGGTATGGAGCGAAAACTTTCAAACTTTCATATTTTTGTGGCGCAGCATGTGTGCCAATACTGCGGTATGGAGCGAATACCTGCAAACTTTCATATGTTTGTGTCGCAGCATGTGTGCCCATCATTTAAATTTTTTACTCCAACCGTAACATATAATCTCAAAAATTCATCCCAAAAGTCTTCAGCTTTACTAATTAACTTAATTTTCCTTTTTCTAAATTCTATGCTGAATTTCTGAATTTCTAAATTTATTTCTAAATTATCCTGAAATTAAATTGTTTACCTCCACAACCAATGCAGGTACCTTAAACGTCTTTGAATTCCGTTGCTCTGTTGAATTAAGTACGCTCAGTTTTTTTTGCTTCTTTGAGTTCTAACATAATAAATGTTTCCAGGTGCCTTTTTTCGGCAACTATCAAACTGTAGATAATTGGATCGCAGCGGCGACTTGCAAACTTTGGAAATATATTTCGTCGGGGGTACGTTTTGGAAGACACGAAAATGTCTAGATTCAGAATGCAAAAGCGACATTTAAAAATGGCCAATTCTGTTGGATTTGTTGAGTCTTGAATTTGATCTATCTTTCCTCTTTTCCTTTCTTTTTTCTAACGTTATAAGCTGAAAATCACATCTCGGGCCGCAACACGCATTGCTCCATGCTCTTGAGTTCCCAATGGACAAAACATATTAGAAGACAAGGAGAAAAATCACCAAAGTCCAAGAACAAACCTCTATCGAAATAGTTCCAATACAATTTTGACGAAAAATAGGTCTATTTTCGTGGTAACCAAAGTTACAAGCCGAAAAACATATCTCGGCCTCCAACCTGCTTTCCACCGTGCTCTTGGGTTCCTAATTGACAAAACATATTAGAGTTAAAGGAAAAAGATTGCCAAAGTCCAAGAACAGACCTGTGAAGAAATATTTGCAGTACATTTTTGACGAAAAATAGGTCTTTTTTTTGTGGAAACTAATGATATAAGCCGAAAATCATATCGCAGCCTCCAACCCGCTTTCGACCGTGCTCTTTGATTCCTAATTGATAAAACACATTAGAGTACATGGAAAAAAATCCTCAAAGTCCAAGGACAGACCTGTGACGAAATATTTTCAGTACTATTTTGACGAAAAATAGGTCTTTTTTCGAGAAAACCAACGTTATAAGCCGAAAATCATAAATAATTCGTAGAAATTTAAACTAAAATCCTATAGTCAACTGAACATAAATAAGGAACTTTAGAGAGAAAATACGTGATATCAAACCATAAACTTCCCCTAGGAAAAAAAAGGTTGGGACAAGTACATTGATGGTCCCTCGTTTGCTAATAAATCCATCCATAAAAAAACTTTAAAAAAAATTTTCTTTAAAAATTGTCAAAAAAATTATTTTATAAAAAAAAAATACAGTACAATTCGAAAAAAAATTGACAAATCTAGAAAAAACATTATGTTTAAAAAAAAAATATTCTGTATCTATTTTTTAAAGTTCAAAAAAATCAAATAACAAGTAAAAAATAAAAAACCGAAAAATCGCGTTTGAAATCATTATGCAAACCGATGCCTCATCCTTCTTATTTGATTCGAACAGCTAAATCAATTGAAAAAAATTCCATCTAATTTACGTGCAGCATTAAAATTTATTATATCAATTCGAGGCTAAGTATTTTCTAATGAATTGAAAAAAGTTACCACTTGAGTTACGTACAGCACTAAAATTTATGATATCAATCAGTGGACAAGTATTTTATTAGTAACTCCAAATTTTGACATTATTAAAATGTTCTAAGAAGCTTTTAAATTCAAAAAAAATCACATGAAAGCTAGTCATTCGTTACTCTATGGTGGCAAAGACGTATAAGAAAATCGATTTTTCTCAGACTTTCAGGATCCTTTGGTATTATTCACAAAATTCAACGTCGATTGGATCGATACAAATTATGTTTAAATATGTGTTAAAAGTACTTGTCCGGCCCATCACTATTCATTCAATAAAAAATCAATCATAAAAAAATGAAATTGTACGGCAGAATCTGGTTAAAAATTTGTTGAAATGCGATTCATTATTAGTTTAATGCTTTTAATAATAGTAGAGGTTAGTTCTTAGTCCGTATGGAATTCGTTCGCTGGAAGAATAAGTAGGAAGTAAGAATTGACATCATTGAATATAAACTGGAGAGTTATTTTGGAAGCATGAACATATATATTATGTACAATTTGTTTCATTTATCGATGCAGAACAAAATCCCTTGTATATTGCGGAATAATTTGTTTCCGTTTTTTATTAAATTAGTGCAACTAAGTAAAAATTACGTAAAGATAATTCTCTCAATTCCCTCTGCATGAATACTTGTGACTTGTGAACCATCAGTTCTAGACAAGCCCTGATTTTTATTTGGATAAACAATTTAAACGGAAAGTGATGGGCCGGACAAGTACTTTTAACACATATTTAAACATAATTTGTATCGATCCAATCGACGTTGAATTTTGTGAATAATACCAAAGGATCCTGAAAGTCTGAGAAAAATCGATTTTCTTATAAGTCTTTGCCACCATAGAGTAACGAATGACTAGCTTTCATGTGATTTTTTTTGGATTTAAAAGCTTCTTAGAACATTTTAATAATGTCAAAATTTGGAGTTACTAATAAAATACTTGTCCACTGATTGATATCATAAATTTTAGTGCTGTACGTAACTCAAGTGGTAACTTTTTTCAATTCATTAGAAAATACTTAGCCTCGAATTGATATAATAAATTTTAATGCTGCACGTAAATTAGATGGAATTTTTTTCAATTGATTTAGCTGTTCGAATCAGATAAGAAGGATGAGGCATCGGTTTGCATAATGATTTCAAACGCGATTTTTCGTTTTTTTATTTTTTACTTGTTATTTGATTTTTTTGAACTTTAAAAAATAGATACAGAATATTTTTTTTTTAAACATAATGTTTTTTCTAGATTTGTCAATTTTTTTTCGAATTGTACTGTATTTTTTTTTTATAAAATAATTTTTTTGACAATTTTTAAAGAAAATTTTTTTTAAAGTTTTTTTATGGATGGATTTATTAGCAAACGAGGGACCATCAATGTACTTGTCCCAACCTTTTTTTTCCTAGGGGATATATTTATCCACAGAAATTTCAGAGTTCGCAGGTATCTGCTGCGGTTCAATGTATCTGCGCAATAAGCTTCGAAGACAGCAATTTCAAATCTATCCATAAATGAGCAACTGAAGACTTTTATAATCAATTTTTTAATTAGAATAACTACACACTATACCAAGACCAGATTTTTTTTTGAAAATCTGATTTATAAAATGTGCAATTTAAAATCATGGTTAGAAACCTCTCGAATCATGTTACCACAATCATCATGAAGGAGTAGAAAATCATAGGACACATATTAGGGAACGAATTAATAATATGAATCGATCCGCTGCAAACTGATGGGGTGAAAACAAGGATCGGAGAGGGCAGAGCCAAACTGAATATCAAGCAAAATATGGGGATGTTTAAAAATAATGATATGACAAGATGTAAATTAGAAAACATTTATTCAATTAAAGTTACTAATATCATTCTAACAGTTGCGTGTATTTTAGTTCTATTTATTCGTATATATAACCTTGACATATAACCACGCCACTGACGATATATTCGCACTGGACAATATTTCTCATACTCTGGTTTAATTGAAGGATTATATCAGTTAACACTTATTTCCAATCGAACGAAATAATGAAATCTTGAAAAGTTTCGTTGACATATGCATCGCGCATTTTTTATATTCTTTTTCACACACACATCACAGACTACATTTACGCGGCCACTTTGATACCGGTTTAATATATCACAAATAACAACATAAATAGTAATCTGCACTTCTTTAGATGATGAAAATTATTTTTTTATTTATCCCGCACGCACTTCGTAATGTCGAAACTCTATTATTACGATCAAAAACTGACACATGGTTTGTACTCATATATATATATGTATATCGATTGATTTATGACTGCTGTTACCAGCTGTGCTGCGCCGTGTGCTACGTTCTGAAGTTGACGTCATATATTTTGTACATTCATAGTCAGTACTGAAATGCACATGCTATATGCTTGCGCATGCCATTTCAAACTTTGATGTAATTGGCCTAGGATTTTTTTCATTTCTCATTGGTTGGAACAAGAATATTCTCACCGGGGATTGGTGACCATGGGGGCCAAGGAGCCTATGCTTGTAGCGGTCAGAGTACACGTATACAGATACGTCGAATCCCCAATGTGTTAGTAACTTTTGCATAATCTTAAGCGCGTGCAAAGTTTTTTCTCAGCAATTACGACACCGATCATGCTGATTTTGGGCTCATTCGACAGAGAACTTCTTAATTAGCTGAAAGTTCAATTTTCAAAGCCGTGCAGAACTCATGAGTTTCGTAATTAAAGAAAATCGCATGCCAATTTTACCCCCACCACGGCGAATCGTTTTATTCAGAGAAAATATAGTCTCGGCGAGAGCCTCAGGCCAGCAGACGACAGAGCTGTCAATGTACTTGTCCCGAGACTCTACCGAGTCTCTTGATAAATCATAATCTATTGAACCGTGAAGACTCCTTCTAAGTGTTGGTTGAGTGATATTTTGTGCTCTCCCTGAAATAACCCAACCAAAAGCAGTTTTCTGAGCAATAGGAGTTCCTAATGGACCTTTTAAAATATCAGCTTCGATAATTTGAGAATAAACTTCTGCTCCAAGGAGAATATCAATTGGGCCGGGAATATGATATTCAGGATCAGCTAATGGAATCCCTATTAAATGAGACCAAGAAGGTTGAACTTGGAATGGTGGATGTTAATTTAGGTAAAATGTGAGCGATTATACTGAATTCTTTAGTATCGTTGAATCGTGATTTTAACTCGATGACAGTTACCCCTCTCGATTTTCGTCTTTGCTGTCCACCAATACCGATTATTGAAACATATTCAAAGTGTCGGTTAATACCTAACTGTTCTACAAACGTCTCGGAAACCAATGAAATTTCCGAACCTTGATCGAGTAAGGCTCTTGCTTGTATGAATGCTCCAGAACGTAATTGAACTTTTAGTTGAATTGTAGCTAAAAAAACCGACACTCGTGACAGTAATTGTCATTGAGTACTTTGGTGAGATAATGTATCCTCGAAGGATTTCGGATTAGTAGTTTTATTTTCTTGATTCCGTGGAGGAATTGGTTTGTGAAGCATCGTGTGATGTTTTTTCCCATATTTTTGACATCGTCGCGGTGATAAACAAGAGTTAACACGATCGAATCCCAAACAATTGTAACAGAGGTTAGTGTTTGATACGAAATCGATTTTTTGCTGTAATGGCTTGTTGTTGAATTGTGGGCATTTCATTAAAAAATTAGATGATTCTGAGCAGTATGGACATAATCGATTATGGACATTTTCTTGTTGTCCAGAAAAATGTGCTTTGTAAGGAACAGGATCACGAGGGCCTAGACTTTTTCTTGACCTTTCAAACGCTTGCAATGTGAGCAGACGTGTCATTAAGAATTCGTTAAATGTATTCCAGGTTGGAGGTTCCTTTGATGATCCGAGGTGTTGTTCCCATGCCTTTACGGAATCGGAATCCAATCGCTGAACTGCGATGTAAACCAGAAAATCATCCCATGAATCTACTGGTCGTTAATAACGAATTTAAAGCAGCATTTACGAGAAGTCTTTTATTTTCATAAAAGGAAATGAGAGCTTCCCATGCTTTTTTGAAATTATTAGCAGTGATTGTTGTGTTTTTTAGTAAATGAGCTGCTGAACCAGTGAGGCTGGTTTTAAGATAATGCAATTTTTCCACTTGTGATAAAGACTCATTATTGAGTACAATGGACGTAAATAGGTCCTTAAATGATAACCAATCAGTGGCTATTCCGCTGAATTTGGGCAAATCCAGTCTTGGAAGTCGAAGATTACGAAATCCTTGAAACTGTTGAACCTCCGAATTTTGTGATGAAATCGACGGGGCCATTTCAGGAGGTGGTATGTTTTGATCCAGACATGTTTTCATGTGTTCCAAAGATTCGAGATAGCATTCAAGTGTAAGCGAAAATATATTGTCAACAAAATAACGATTGGTTTTCAATCGTTGCTTTGTTTGAGAATTCACTTCGTTAAGAGCTAAATTTATTGCGTCATGATTCGTCGAAAATTTTAACCAGTGCTCTTTCAGAGACGTGATCCGAGTCTCAATGCGATGTTTTGTAATATTTTCTCCTCCAACCTTTGTTAAATTATCTAATGCTTTAGATATTAATTCTGCTAAATTTTCTTGCTGTTCAATCCGGGCTATAATGTGTCCTTCGTGCATTCTGTAAGTTCACCGATCCGGCTCGAAGGACCAAAAATGTTAGATACCTGGTTCGGTAAAAATACAGAATTAAATAGATAAACGATACGATAGAATAAGATTAGAATAAAGAAAGTGGTTAAGAAATTCATTATAATTGTAGGTCAATTAAACATTTACACAAGCGAATAAACGCTCTGAAAAGGCTTGTGTAAAGCAATTTGCATATGAGTTAGTTGATTTATTTGGTTGACTCAATTTTGGTTACTCAAGTAGTCAGCTCATAAATGAAACAAAGTCTCGGTATAGATTTATGAGCGAAAATTACCCAGACTACTTGAGTAACGCGGAATTGCACTATGAAAAGATGTGAAAGCACAAGGAATCAATAAGTCCATTAGCGAACAAAATTCTCAGACTGTTCTTGGATGAAAACATTGGGTTGGTTTTTAATTGAATATTAAGAAAAATGTCTGACGAGCGAAATCAACTCTCCTCAAGGCTCGACAGACAATTCTTAATCCAGAATATGTTCATGTCAGTAGATGTATTAATGTGTGATTGAGTAAACAAGGTTACCTGGGTTATTCAGGAGGAGGTTGATGATTTATGTTAATCAGTCCGAATGATTATTCTCTGATCTTGATATTATTAAATCAATGGTAATGCCGACACTTGAACAGGAACCAATCGTTAATTTAGAAAGTCAGAAAGTCACGAACGAAGCGAGCAGAAAAAAATACACACGCAATCAACAGAAAAAAAAGAACATCACCCGCAAAAAACCACATTTTTTTTATGAATATTCCCTGACTACATTCACCTTATTTGAACAAAAAGTTTCGTTGACATATGCATCGCGCAATTTTTATATGTTTTATTTGCACACACAGATCACAGTCTACATTTACGCGACCGCTTTTATACCGGTTTAGTATACCACAAGTTTTAACAAAATAAATATTAACTATTTTTCACTATCCATTTTCATTTATTAATTAGAGTTCGTACACAACAGCACTTTGGGAGTCATAACCTCACCTGTCAAAATGACGTTCAGCATGAAAACAAGTCTCGGGTGGTTTCGGATGTGCGTATCGATGTATTGATATCATATAACCTATTTACAAATGATATAAATGATAAACTTATTTTCAGTCAAACGAATTAATGAAATCTTAAAAAGTTTCGTCAACATGCACCGCGTATTTTTTTATTTTATTCTTTTTTACACACAGATCACAGACTACATTTACGCGACTGCTTTTATACCGGTTTAGTTTAGCATTCCACAGGTTTTAGTACTATGCATTTCGTTAGATGACGAAAGTTTTTTTTATTTATCCCACACGCATTCCATAATGTCAAAACTCCGTTTGTTTATACGATGATCGAAAACTGACACATGGTTTATATGTATATATAATATAATATTCACGGAGTCTGATCGCGGTCGGGGTAAGACTCAAAAGTTAGAAGGCCTAAAATGGCGAACAGGCATTCTGTATAACGCATATATAGATATACCGAATGCCTGTTCGCTATTTTAGGCCTTCTAACTCTTGAGCCCCACCCGCGGTCGGCCTAGCAACTTTTGCATAATCTTGAGCCCGTGCAAAGTTTTTTCTCAGCAAATACGCCACCGATTGTGTTGATTTTGGACGCAATCAAAAGAGAATTTCTTAAATAGCTGAAAGTTCAATTTTCAAAGCCTCAGATGACTCATAACTTCGGTAATTCAAAAAAATCACTTGCCAATTTTACCCCCACCACGGCGAATCGTTTTATTCAGAGAAAGTATACTCTGCGAGAGCCTCGGGCCAGCAGATGACAGGGCTGTCAATGTACTTATCCCGAGACTCTACCGAGTCTCTTGATCACATTTTTCGTCATATCATCAGGAAACATGGAAACATCAATGTACTTGTCCAAACCTTTTTTTCCCTATGGGAATTCTGGCGGTTTTATATCACGACTTTTTTCTCTAAAGTTCCTCTATCTTTTTCGTTGGCTATAGGATTTTGATTTCAATTTTCCAATTACCAATAAATACTTGGCCTCAAAGTGATATCATAAATTTTAGTGCGGCATGTAACGTAGATGGAAACTGTTCCAATTCATTTTTTAGTTATTATTTCTCTGTCAGAATAAAATTAGGAGCATGGGGCATCAGTTTTTAAAATGTTTACAAGTAAGGTCTTCGGGTGCTATAGAATGGTAATATATTTGATATTTTTTCACCGTTTTAAATCATTTTCATTGCGAAGTTTAAGAACTTGGATTTACATTTTTTGAGATTTAATGCGAAAACGGGCGGTCATCAATGTATTCGTCCGAATTTTTTTTTCATCGAGATAGAATTTTTATAGTTTCATATCAAATTTTTTTTTTGCGGTTTTTTTAATTGTAATGGAATGTTTTTGGATAAGGTTTCTTAAAGTCTTTGAAAGTTTTGATGTAATGTTCAAAATTAATTTCTCCAATGATTTTCGTTTTGTGCATTTTATAACGAGTTTGATATTTTCTATATATTTAAAGTGAACCCCTGAATTTTTCAACAATTTCGAATGTTTTCACCATTTTGTGAAATTAAAATTATTCTCCATAAGGTTTATAATTTTTGTCCATCATAGTTGAATTTGTTTCTCTTATTGATAAATTTTGTTTATAATTTTTTTGTTGAAATAATTGTTAATAGAAAAAAACATGAAGATTTTCAGTAAAACAAATTTTTGTGATTGTTTTTTTTCCAAAATTTGATAGAAAGAGAGAGAGAGATTGATTGATTGATTGAAATTTATTTGCCCTGGACAAATTCATAGGGCTAAATACAAAGAAAAGTTTTTACAAAATATAATAGTATAAAATAATGATACAGTCCAACAAATACAGATAAATACATAAGAGTTGCTCTTTAAAAATAAATACAATAATAGTATATAAAAGCAGTAGAATAATGATTCAATAAAAAATAAAACAATACCTTACATACACAATAAATAAAGCCTACGATTAATATTATTGTTTGGTCAATCTCAGCAGAAACAATACTATGGACCAGTTTATAATAATGACTGACAGTTAATCCATTTATGAATTTAACAGTTTATACATAAAACAAGAAAAGAGCGGACAATTTAAGTATAATCAATACAACTAACGGAATACAAAGTTCATATATAGCAGATATTATTATTGTAATGAATTTGGGTCTTCACATCGAAAAAGGTGAGAAAATAAGTGCGCTTTAAATATTTCTATAGAAGGAGACACACGGATGTTATTAGGAAGTGTATGCCACAATTTTATAGTTGTCAATACAAATGATTCCTTAAAAGTTTCAGTCCTATGAGTAGGAATATAAAAGACATCTTGAGGTCGTCTACTGTTCATTTCTCTAGAAATAATTGCCGGTTGAAATAGTTCACACAGGTATGATGAAGCTTGACCATTTACAATGCGGTAAGTCATGATCCCAATTAAATATAGTCTCCGTGATCTAACAGTAAGCCAGCGAAGCTGCCTCCGATAAAAAGTTATATGTTGATCACGTCTTAGATTATAAATGAAACGAATGCCACTGTTGAGCAAAATTTCTAGTTTGTTAAGTTCTTGCGTGAGATCATTGTAAACAGCACAGCAGTAGTCCACTGCCGGAAACAACAGTAAGACTATCAATAAAGCTTTGGTTTACACAGTGTGACGTGACATTTTTGCCCCGCCACTCGTACGAATCATGTCGACCAGTGGACCGGGTTTACGGCCCATTTTGACGCCGTTCGACTCGTCGAGTGTTGGTCGGAACGAGACTCATCGTCAAGTAATTATAAGATTTATTTTTAAGAATCGCGTATAGTACCTTTCGAGCGACAATTTACTTAAGTCTAATAACCGTTACCTTTTACCTCGGTGCAAGGAAGAGAGAGAAATTCTTGATTGTTTAATTTTGAGTTTGATGAAGTTTCCTTTTGACTATTCCGTTTGTTTTTTGAGAGATTTGGTGTTAACGTCACCACATTGGTCCCCGCGAGCATTAGTTATTTGACGATACTTTCCTGCTGTTCGAGTCGATCTCGCTCGCAAGAATCATCCCTCTCACGCCGTCTTCGAGTACCGAAGAACATTCTCGACCTGCGGGCGGTTGAAAGAGCACGCTGGCATAGGCCATTTATTGAACGCCGCCCGTGTCTTTCCCGCCGTAGCAACCCAGAGTTGCACCGCCCGCAATACCGTGAATTCGGGTGTCAAAGTCCGTGTGAACCGGTGCCTCGTCAGGTGGGGTCTGGGGGAGTTTTCTGGAGGCGAGGTGCTGTTCTTGCCTGGTGGCTTATCTTGTGGGCCCACCGCGACATCCGGAGTCGTGAGAGAGGCCTCCCCTCGTCCTTTCAGAGCTGCCCGCCGGATCCTCAAGAGGAGAGACACCCGGATCACGGTCATCTAGTCGAGAGGAGTGTTTCGAGTGAGCGAGAGAGGTGAGAGCAGCAGAAGGGTAATTATTGCGATATTGGGTAAAGAAGCGTAACGGGAATTATCCTCCGTACACGCTCCCTTGTTTTGAGTTTCCCGCGAAAGCGCGAGCAAAGACTCTGTACTTTAGTTCGCGCCTAGCGCGTGAGCGCTGTTGTGCATGGGCCTAGTGGTGGGGAGAACGCCGAATCGGGAGGATCGCTCGTACGCACTACCAGTCTTCTTCCGATCACCTCACCGGCGAGTCACCAATACCTCCCGATCATCGAGGTTCCTTTGTCTTTCGGCGTGCGACGAGCGGGTTCCTCGGTAAGCCCTTTCTCTTTCTCCCCGAATGATTAATGGAGTTGAGCATTTTGAGTTTCGGAATTTAGTTCCGGTTTATTTGGCGTTTCGGGGAACAGGTGTGTCGAAGTTTCGAGCGAGATTGCGGCCGATACTTCCCGTGTTCCCAAATTTCGTAGTTTTGCGGCTCAGCTCCCCTAATCGATTCGATATTAATTTGGGTCAATTCAGTATAGTTCATTTGATGTAATTCTATGGCGCATTAATTAATTAAGTTGGAGTTTTGTAATGTCGAATTTTTGATATCGAATTTTGGTAGTACGCGCTGGAATATTCCACGCAGCTACGTTTCTCTCTCTCCCTGCACGCGTTGAGGCTCTAGCGAGCACGGTCGTTCGCGCGATGTTTTCGCTCTGTCTCTCTTGCACTTATTGTCACGCGTCGTCTATACGGCGATTTATTCTGTCTTTTGTATTGCGTATTTTTCAGCCGTTCCTTTTGCGTTCGCATTTATTTCCTTTTCTCTATTTCGTGACGATCGTATCATTTTGTGTCTCTTTATGGCGAATTATCTTACGGAACTCTTCCGTTACCTCTGTTACCGTTTCAAAGATTATCTTGCTATTAGTTTCTGTGATTTATTTTATCGTATAACGCCGCTATCTTCGTATTATTGTACTGATCGTTCGGGAATTTCGGTGTTACCTCGCGCTTAGCCGAAGTCGCTTCACTATTACCTTCGATTACCTTTCGTCGCGAATTATTTTAGGGTTACCTAGCGTCAATTACCTTGCCTATGTTGCCTATGACGCGCTCGCGAATTATTTAGGTTTACCTGGCGTCAATTACCTTGCCTATGTTGCCTATGACGCTCTCGCGAATTACTTTCGGGTTACCTGGTGTCGACTACCTTTTACCTGAATTTACCTAAGACACCGTTTGTTCTGGCGTTGGTTACCTTTTACCTGTTACCTAAGGCATCTGCTCGTCAGATCGCGGATTATCTTTTACCTACAATGCCAGAGCGTCGGTCGTCGATTACCTACGACACCCGCGAAATTGCGATGCGATTACCTATTACCTGAATTACCTGATGAATTCGAGTAAGCCACGCGCCGAAACCGCGTTGTCGTCCGATACGTATTGGCCATGCGATTCTAGCGAGTCGTAAATTGAATTACCTTTTCAACTCTTATTTTATGTAGAATCCAATCTCGCGAGGATTCATCTTTTCTCGTACTTTTGTTTATTTGAATAAATTGTGAATCTTTTCTGAATCTTCTGTCTGTGTCGATTATTTGCTTTGCGTTGTGAATTGCTACTTTTCCTCAAGGATCCCCCCCTCTACCTTTTGTATCTCAGATGAGCTGAGTAGTCGGACCGTCCTCGGTCATTCGTTCCCCTCGTGTACTCTAAATTCTAGTTTTGCGTTGCGTTACGATCGCGAGAATCGACGAAAATAAAGTCGATTAATTCGACGGTACTTTGTACCTGGCGCCCAGTTCATTCTCGCAGCCGGGGAGTCATACGGGAAGGAGCGGGTGAGCCGAGAAGGGACTGGATCGTACCCTTGCGGGGAAAATCTACGTTACAACAGATAGCACACTCCTGTGATATCTCAATCGATATAGCACTAAGTTAGCTTTACTGGAAATGCTATTAACATGTTTATTCCATGATAAGTTTGATTACATAATCATTCCAAGATTCCGAACTTCATTAACATAAGGGAAGACTACACCATTTACGGTAAATGGTGGTAACGATGTTAAGTCAAGGCGACCGATAAATTTATTGCTGCCCATTATAATGATTTTGGACTTACCAAGATTCAGCTTAAGACCATTCACAGCAGCATAGCTGGAAATTCCCTGAGCATCCTGGGCTACCAGTTTCAATTCATTAAGAATATCAGATGGGAAACAAGAGCTATAAATTTATGTGTCATCAGCAAAGGTTAAGTGATTACAGTGCTTCAAAGAATTTCCAATATCATTGATACACAAAGAGAACAACAACGGACCCAGAACAGAGCCCTGTGGTACACCAGATGTTGTTTTAGCCCAGCTCGAGCAATTTCCAGCTGAGTCGATGCATGCTTGAGATCTTCCAGTGAGATAACTGTGAAAAAACCGCACAACTGAATCAGAAAATCCAAAAGATCGCAGTTTCTGTAGTAAATTTAGATGAGGTACAGTATCAAATGCCTTGCTAAAGTCGAACAAAACCAACAGCGTCACCTTTCTTTTATCAACCGCCTCCCTGATGTGATGATTAAGACATAGAAGAGCAGTTTGAGTGCTATATCCAATGCGATAAGCCGATTGACGCGAATCAAGTAGGTTATGCTTATTAGAGAAGGCAACAATTTGGTCAAAAATTAAACGTTCCAATAATTTGGCTATTTCACTTAAGTTTGCAATCGGAGGAGTGTCTGAGGGCGATGACGGTGAGTTACATTGATTGAGTGGCCGTATATATGCTTTTTTCCATATCAAAGGAAAATAGGACAGTTTAAGGCATTTATTAAAGAGCCCAACTAATACAAGTAAAAGTTTCGGTAAACCTTTTTTCAGTGAGAACGGTGAGAGATTGTCTGGACCAATTTTGAGAGACAAGGAAGTTTTCGTAGTGATTAATTTGAAGTACGTCACCTGAGATCTCTGAAAATTCAAAGACTGGTTTGTTTTCATGTAGTGGACCAAGTAAGTCAAGGACTATGTTAAAATCGGTTGTCGGGGCAGTACAAGAAACTTGTGCATAGTATGTATTCAACACATCAGGCGAAAAGAAAGTAAACGGAGATGTAAAATTTGATCTCACTAAACCTAGATTCGCCAATTCTTTCCAAAGTGCTGATGGATTAGATATATTAGAAAATCGCTTTATAAAGTATTCATTTTTTACAGACTTGATGTGAGCGGCTAATTCATTTTTAAATTATTTGTATACAGCCATAGCAAGTATATTGCCAGATCTTTTCGCCTGCTTATAAATAGTGTTTTTAAGTTTAATCCTCGCTTTTAGATCATCTGATAACCAAGGTGCTAAAGGTCGATTGATATTAAACGTATGTAAAGGAGCATGAATATCAAATGATGATAAAATTGGAGAGTTTAAAGTGACAACAAAGTTATCAAGCACAGGTAAAGAGTGAATTTAGATTATTGCCTTCTAGCCGAGCCCCTAATGTTTCCATATATGCTGTGTCACTGAAATATTTCAATACACGCCTTGTTACAACACGCTGTGTGATGGTATCAACCGGAAAATTGTAAGAGATGCTCACTAGATCGTGGTCCGCTATAAACGGTGTATCAGTTTTATAAATAGAGCTAATTTTATTACAGTCATCGACGATAAATATATCAAGCAGTGAGTCAGGATTCGCAGTATGATGTGTGGCATCAGTATTAACTATATATAAAGTTTGAGAGTGGGTAAATTCTCTTAAATATGTGGCTTCAAAGCTATCACACAATAAATTGCAATTTAGGTCACCACATATGATAATGTTATTATAAAATGGAGAAAAACGTAGTCTTCAAGAAAAGCATGAAATAGGAGCCCTTTTGGCCTTCTGTACATTGAGACGAAAAGTAGAGATGTGTTCGAGGCAGTAAGTATATGTAGAATTAAATATTCAGGTGCATTTGAAAATTGCGCCGGAGATCTCGCAAGAATTTTCGCTTTTAGCAATTCATGGTCATAGCATGCTACTCCGCCACCTTATTTGCCCTCTCGATTGAATTTACTGCATGGTTATATGTGGAATTTTTAAAATCGATCGTGGCGGCTCTCCTATGGGACGGACATGATTTTTAATGGTACCATCGTGTTCGCGAGAAAAAATCACGCAAAATAAAAAAAAAATACATCGTTCTACGACCATTCTAAAGGGAATTATCAAATTTGTTAACTAAGTCGCTCGAGCGGGGCTGCGGAGCGCGAGGGGGTACCCCCACTGCCGCGCCCGGGCGAGCGGCCGTCACAGCGCTCTCGGCCGCGCGCCGTCGAGTAGATTACACGGATAACCGTGATGACAAAATCCCTGTTGGAGGTCAGTATTTTATCGAATCTCATAGCCGGAACCCTACGGAAGGCTATCGAATTTGATTTTTGCAAAAATCTCAATATCAACAACAGATATTTGCAAAAATATAAAAATATTCATATCTCGGTCTGTAATAGAGATATTGCGACTTTTTTTTTTTAAATTGTTCGTTTTCCAAAAACGCATCGAATGGTCCAAGATTTTTCCGAATATCTTTGTAACTTTGTCCAGAATTGCTATTTGTTTATAAGCAAAATTTTTAAAACGTCAAAAAACACTATTTATTATCAACAAAAACGATTTATTTTTTCCAAAAAGTTTGTGCACGGTGACACGAAGCTCCTCGATTTTTTTCTACACTGTAGGCCTTCATCGCCAAATTCTATGAGATGTCAAAGTTTTTTCGAAGATCGCAAATTGTTGCTAAACTATATCTCACAGGTTAATAAATCTGGCACCATTCTCTTGGGCATTGAATTCTCTACATCTTGTATGAATTTCAAACCGATTACTCTACAAACAAACGATTGTAGCAGCAAAAACAAAGTTGTGATTTTTTGTCTTTATTTGCAATTAACTGCTTAATTAACAATGATAGCGCATTTTTGTATAAGACCTTTTTTATAGAGGACGTTATGCCGAACAACTTTCATGTGTTAAGTTTTTCGATCAGATGCGTTCCCTGAGCACCAACTCAAAATAATCGATTTTTTTTTTCAATAATTTTTTATTGCAAAAGTGCAAGTCGGATTTGTTCGAAAACTCAGGGCTATATTCCTGTAGGTCCAAACAACCTATAAAAAAATTGGCTAACCTCTAGGTCTCTTGAATAGAACTTATGCTAAGGTGACTGGACTACTAAGCCAGAAGTGTTGGTTGAGGCAGTGCCAGTCACATTAACTTTGCGAATTCCTACTACGTGGGAGAGTAGGTTGCTAATACCCAGGACTTCAAAGATTTTAGGAGCAAGCATATCTGGAGTCACCTGTTCACTTATAGGGATGCCTGAGACGATGATTTCAAAGTCCTCAGCACAAGGTTTACAAGACTGATTATGCGGCTGATTGTTATGGGCTTTCAAGGTTTGCACATCCTGCTGAAGAGTCGCAATTTGATCTGTATGAATGCTCAGAGTTGAATCTATGGCAGGAATGCGCGCCAGGTGAGCTCTGAATTCGTTGTTTGTCATTTCTTGGTGCTCTCGAAACGCCGATATTTCTGAAAGAATCCTATTTAGTAATGCCTCACTATGTGCTGTTTGCAGTGGTTGCGGTAGAGAATTAGTTTCGAGATTATGAGCAGGATTACCGACTCCAGTGTATAGTGAAGATTGAGGTTGCGAGAACTGAGAGAAAGTGGTGCTAGTTGCTGAGTTAATAACTGATGGAACAGACTGAGCCGACTGTGAGTTACTGAACATACTGTGCTGCACCGCACCAGTCAACGGAGGCCCCTGAAGACTTTGAGGACCTTGAGGATCTTGAGGTTGCGGTAGGAGAACACAGCCAGAACCATGGGCTGTTAGAGAAATTGATGAAGGGGGTTGCAATGGAGGACCCGTGCTAGACATATCGCTAAACTCTCCTGAAGACCTCTCCCGTACGCGTTCATCCGGCTGTGCAGAAAGATTTCTAAGGCAACACTCACGAACAGATTTTACTTTGAGGTGATATTTAACACATCCTGGATGAAAAATCCTCTCGCAATCTGGGCACGATATAGGTAGAGAAGCAATATTTCTGCTACATTTGTGACAGAAGGCCGACATGCACGAAATGTACCACACGCAATGAACAGGATCTCACAGTAATCAATGCTATATAAAAAGTCTGGAGCGAAATAAAACAACCAAGATACTAATAGTTATAGACGATCAAAGACACGAAAATCAACAAAGAATCAAACGTAAGTGTCAGAAAATTGATCCAGTAAGAATAACTGAGAGATAGATTTCATGACAATTTACAAAATTTATCAAGTACTGAGTTCACAAATAATGACTGAAATCAACTAACTTTACAATCTCATGTGTGCCTCATATTTCAACTTCATGTTTCTGACAAGATTGGCTAAGCCAAGTAATGTGGTGCACGCTTAGATAAGCAGAAAACTAACCTCACTTTTCACTCAGCTTGTACGCACGGAGTTAAGATAAGACTTCAATCTCGGTACGAACTTAGTGTCCAATGGTTTATAATGATTATAATTCAAGAGAGCATAAATGCCCGCTACAATGACAAGCTATATATTGCAAAAATAGCCAAGAGAAAACGCTGACAGGAAGCCAGAGTGAGGTTATGTGTGAAGACTCAGCAAGCTGTAGCAGGTAGCATCCATGTAGAGGTACAAGCAGGCAGTGAAAACTCGCGATTTCAATCTACAGGTGATTCTGCGCAGTCCATTAGCACTCCAAAATCCTTGCGCAACACTTAGGACAGCTGTTCTCCGACACGATGCGAGGAGATAACACAGAGCACATGCGCACGAGTGAGGATCAAATTGCCGATGCACGATGGAGTAAGACAGCGAAGTAACACATGCGCAGTGATTGAACGCGTGGCAGCACGAAAAATTGAGGTTAGAAAAGGCATCCACTTTCATCCAAATTTCTAGCTTATTATGCACCAAAAGCAGGATAATTTATAGATCAGATGAAAGCAAACAGTTACATGCTCAACCCTGCAACAAAAAGGCCCGAAGGCACGAAGCGGCAGAAAGAAAATCCAGAAAATACAGAGCATAGATAGCAAGCGATGTAGTCGTACTTACAGCAGGGCAGAGACATGATAGCAATTGATCCTCATTTGAGTGCCAAAGTGATCTCGGAACGACTGGGGTTTCCCAAATCGACAGTGCACCGTGTATTGAGAGGTGCGAAACTTCACCCGTACCGACTACAATTCCACCAAGACACTCCTAATCCAGATCCGTTGCGAAGGGTGGCGTTTTGTCGGTGTGCGTTGAGACAAATCGAGCGATCCAGGGACTTTTTTCGATACGTTATGTTCAGTGATGAATCCACTTTCAACAACCGTGGTTAAGTGAACCGATGGAACTTTTGGTATTGGTCTGATCAGAATCCACATTGGTTGAGACAGATCGATCACCAGCATCGATGGAGTTTGAACGTATGGTGTGGTATTGTGAACGGGCAATTAATAGATCCCCATTTTTTCGAGGGAAATGTGAACTCTGTCCGTTACCTTGATTTTCTACAAAATGAACTGCCTCTTTTGCTAGAAGATCTGGATTTGGAAACACGTCAACAGATGTGGTTTCAGCAAGACGGTGCACCCGCTCACTGGGCTCATGTTGTTCGAAATCATCTGGATACAACATTTGGTCAACGGTGGATTGGTCGAGACGGTCCTGTAAATTGGCCTCCAAGGTCACCAGATCTTACGTCTCCTGATTTCGTTTTGTGGGGGTACTTAAAAGACGCTGTCTACCGTCAAGCTCCAACAACACGAGAGAACATGAAGGAGCGGATAAGAGCTGCCTACCGTGCGATCCCGAGAGATGTTCTCCTACGCACAGTTGATGGTTTTGAGAGAAGAGTTCAGGCATGTTTAATTAAACATGAATGGAGGGATCTTTGAAAATCTCTAGGGAGGGATCAGAGTACACTCACAAGGAGGGTTTGGAGTCCGAAAATACTGCGGTAGTGACGAACCGCAGAGACCTAATCCTTGTGAGCTCGTACCTATGGGCATAAAGGCATTGCATGCCCCTCTTTTTAAAAAAAGTTGAAAAATAAAATGAAAATAAAAAACACACACACATGCACCTCCACGTATGCACGCATATGCAGACGCACACGCAAACGCACTTGCACTTGGTACGTTAAAGATCTCTTCGCGGTGCATCCTGGATACCTCTAAAATAGTTGAAAATGATGTTCTCACTTAAAAAATATGAACTTAATCAAAAAATTTTTCCAACAAAAGTTGTTGGTTTTGCGCTGAAAAATTTTTTGGTGATGAAAAAAAGTTATGTTTCCATTCGAAAAAAACATGTCGGCCATTCTAACGCCGCCATTTTGAATTTTGGATCCACAAACCAATTTTTATCAAACGTCCCCCTTTAACCCCTAAAAGTTTTGTTCCACACAATATTTGATCCGAGCAATATTTTCCGAGAAAAGTCAGGTGTAAGATTAAAATGGGACACCCTGTATATTGCATTCTGAATCTAGATACTTTTATTTCATTCAAAAATGTGCTTCCAATGTCTTTTCAAAGCTTTTTTTTATATTCATATTACCATACTCAGAGATGCAAAGTGGATGCACCTATGTCGATGGACAAAATTTTTAAAGTCTGCCTGTAACCACCAAGGTTCAACCGGAGAAAGAAAGAGTATAAAACGAGTTAAGACCAATATAATTGCATATTTTTCAATATATGCATTACATTCTGAATTCTTATACCTATCATAAATGAGCCATCGATGACATTTTGTAGCATTTTGAATTATTTTCATTATTTATTTTAATATATATTGTAACGGTACGCTTTTTAGACGTCACCCGCAACGCGTGTGTTCGAGCTACTAAAATTTACGAGCAGGCATGAAATGAACGAAAGAGTGAGAATTTGTGTTTTGAAAATATAATAATCGTGTTTATTCACCGTAAGTTTAGTATACAAAAGAAAATGTGATGCGAATCGTTGGTGGGTAAATCTGTCGAACCAGGGCTGCAGCTTAAAATGCACTGAATTTTTTTTCTAACGTTTTTTATCACTCAAGGAAGGTGTCAAATGCAAAATTATGGTGGGGGACACCCTCGACCACCATAAAAAACACCATGAAAATTATAAAACTGAAAATCATAACTAAGACTGATATGAATCGACAATGGACACACACACACACACACACATGCGCGCGCGCGCACACACACACAACCCAAACACACCGAAAAACAATGGAATATTGCAAGAAGGTGTGATGAGGTTTACATTGCTACAATGTTTATATCCGAGAAGCAGGTGAGTCTCTACGATAAATATTCGTAATATTAGTATTCTCGAGACTATGGATTGTCACAGTTGTGAAATGTCGCTTACCCAATGTATTATAAAATTCCAAAATCGGAAGGAAAGCATCGTCATTCTTCAAAATCATGGGGTTCTTCAACGGGAAGTTATTTGTACCACTTGCAAGATCGCACCACGCGTCTCCATTTCTTACTTACGGCTATCAAGAATTTCTTCAATGACATTGACTCCGATAGTGAATGAGTGAGTCAGTGTGTGTGTGTGTGTGTGTGTGTGTGTGTGTGTGTGTGTGTGTGTGTGTGTGTGTGTGTGTGTGTGTGTGTGTGTGTGTGTGTGTGTGTGTGTGTGTCGAGTGCCATGGCACTACTTACTCATCACCTCTACTGTAATATCTACTGTAATGTAATAGAGTAATATTTTTCACCATAAAAAAAACTTAAAAAATTTTTTTTTTTAAATTGTAAAAAAAATTATTTTATAAAAAAAAATACAGAACAATTCGAAAAAAATTTCACAAATCTTTAAAAAACATTATCTTTAAAAAAAAAACTAATCTGTATCTATTTTTTAAAGTGTCAAAAGAATCAAATAACAAGTAAAAAGTAAAAAAACCGAAATATCGGTCTTGAAATCATTTTGGAAACCGATGCCTCATTCTTCTTATTTGATTCGAACATTCACAAAATTCGACGTCGATTGGATCGATACAAATTATGTTTAAATATGTGTTAAAAGTACTTGTCCGGCCCATCACTATTCATTTAAATAAAAATCAATCATGCAAAAATGGAATTGTATGGCAGAATCCGGTTAAACATTTATTGAAATGCGATTCATTATTAGTTTAATGTTCTTAATAATAGTATAGGTTAGTTCTTATTCCGAATGGAATTCGTTTGCTGGAAGAATAAGTGAGAAGCAAAAATTGCCGTCATTGAATACAAACTGGAGAGTTATTTTTTTTAAACTTGAACATATATATTATGTAGAATTATTTTCATTTATCAATGGATAATAATATCCCTTGTATATTGCGGAACAATTTCTTTGCTTTTTTTATTAAATTAGTGCAATTACGTAAAAATTACTTGAAGATAATTCTCTCAATTCCCTCTGGATGGATACTTGTGATCCATCAGTTCTAGACAAGCACTGATTATTATTGGGATGAACAATTTAAACGGAAAGTGATGGGCCGGACAAGTACTTTTAACACATATTTAAACATAATTTGTATCGATCCAATCGACGTCGAATTTTGTGAATGATACCAAAGGATCCTGAAAGTCTGAGAAGAATTGATTTTCTTATAAGTCTTTGCCACCATAGAGTAACATATGACTAGCTTTCATGTGATTTTTTTGGATTTAAAAGCTTCTTAGAAGAATTTAATAATGTCAAAATTTGGAGTTACTAATAAAATACTTGTCCACCGATTGATATCACAAATTTTAATGCTGCACGTAATTCAAGTGGTAACTTTTTTCAATTCATTAGAAAATACTTGGCCTCGAATTAATATAATAAATTTTAATGCCGCACGTAAATTAGATGGAATTTTTTTCAGTTGATTTAGCTGTTCGAATCTAATAAGAAGAATGAGGCATCGGTTTCCAAAATGATTTCAAGACCGATTTTTCGGTTTTTTATTTTTTACTTGTTATTTGATTCTTTTGACACTTTAAAAAATAGATACAGATTAGTTTTTTTTTTAAAGATAATGTTTTTTCAAGATTTGTGAAATTTTTTTCGAATTGTTCTGTATTTTTTTTTATAAAATAATTTTTTTTACAATTTAAAAAAAAAAATTTTTTAAGTTTTTTTTATGGATGGAATTATCAGCAAACGAGGGACCATCAATGTTCTTGTCCCAACCTTTTTTTTCCTAGGAGAAGTTTATGGTTTGATATCACGTCTTTTTTCTCAAAAGTTCCTTATTTATTTTCAGTTCACTATAGGATTTTAGTTTCAATTTCTATGGATTATTTATGATTTTCGTCTTATAACGTTGGTTTTCACGAAAAAAGACCTATTTTTCGTCAAAATAGTACTGAAAATATTTCGTCACAGGTCTGTCCTTGGACTTTGGCAATTTTTTTCTTTGTACTTTGATATGTTTTGTCAATTAGAAACCCAAGGGCGCGGTCGCAAGCTGGTTAGAGGCCGGGATATGATTTTCAGCTTATAACGCTGGTTTCCATGAAAAAGGACCTATTTTGCGTCAAAATTTAACTGGAAATATTTCGTCACAGGTCTGTTCTTGGACTTTGGCGCTTTTTTTCCTTGTACCCTAATATGTTTTGTCCATTGGGAACTCAAGAACGGCTTATAACGTTAGAAAAAAGAAAGGAGAAGAGGAAAGACAGATCAAATTCAAGACACAACAAATCCAACAGTATTGGCCATTTTTAAATGTCGCTTTTGCATTCTGAATCTAGACGTTTTCGTGTCATCCAAAACATGCCCCCAATGAAATATATTTCCAAAGTTTGCAAGTGGCCGCTGAGATCCAATTATCTACAGTTTGATAGTTGCAGAAAAAAGGCACCCAAAAAAATTTATTGTGCCAGAACTCGAAGAAGCAAAAAAAACTGAGCGTACTTAATTCTACAGAGCAACGGAAATCAAAGACGATTAAGGTACCTGCATTGGTTGTGGAGGAAAACAATTTCATTTCAGGATAATTTAGAAATAAATTTAGAAATTAAGAAAATTAGCATGGAATTTAGAAAAAAGAAAATTAAGTTAAATAGTAAAGCTGAAAACTATTGTGATGAATTTTTGAAATTACATGTTACGGTTGGAGTAAAAAATTAAAAAGATTGGCACACATGCTGCGACACAAAAATATCAAAGTTTGACGGTATTCGCTCCATACCGCAGTAATACAAACTTCAATACTATTTGAAAAGAAACACTTTAAAACTTGCTGAACAAAGTTCCATTCCATATTACTATAATCAAAGATAGGGGATGATACTAGCACATATACTTATCCACAGAAATTTCAAAGTTTGCAGGTATCTGCTGCGATTCAATGTATCTGCGCAATTAGTTTGGAGGACAGCAATTTCAAATCCATCCATAAATGAGCAACTGAAGACTTTTCTAATGAATTTTTTACTTCATATTTATGTTACGGTGAGAGTCAAAAAGTAAAATGAATAGCACAGTATATAAATTTTATAGTTTGCAGATTTTTGCTGTATTTCAGTGATCCAAATATATAGTATTATAGTGAAAGGGTGTTAGAAGTCATGATGTTACATTAAAATGACATAGCGCATATAACATTCAGAAATTCTGTAGGTTTCCATGATGTTGGCAGGCATTATACTCAATCGCATCCAAAACTGAGCAACTGTAGACTTATCGTAATGAATGTTTTCACCAATAATTCCACATTTGCAGTTTGCAGAATAGGAATACTCAACATACACGTTATTTCATAAGTATTGTTGTCAAAATTTGTGTTTGCCTACCGCATTCCAATGATTCGACTTTTCATATTATCAACAAAAAAAGCATCCAAAGACTTTTTGGAACAAGTTTCAAAATTTATTACTCGACAGGCCAGGTGGAAAAAGTATAACTACACTTATATCAACACCAGAAACTGTTTTGAGAATCTGATATACAAAATGTGCGAATAATGATCATAGTCGGAAACCACTTGAATCAGGTTACCACAATCAGCATGAAGAAATGGTAGAAAATTAAAGGACACATATTAGGCAACCAATTAATAATATGTATCGATCCGCTGCAAACCGATGGAGTCAAAACAAGGATCGGAAAGAGCAGAGCCAAACTCAATAGGAAGCAAAATGTGGGAATATTCAAAAATACCGATGACACAAGAAATAAATTAGAAAACATTTATTCGATTGGAGTTTCTTACATTATATATACTAACAGTTCCGTGTGTTCTTGTTTTATTAATTATCAACCATAATATTTCAGATCGCAAAAAGAAAATTTGACGTTATTTTTGATAAACTGATTTGCCTTATTTATATTATTCACTATATAACTATGCGAACGTTTGTTACATATGTCCCGCACTTCGTAACGTCAAACCCCGGCCGGTTCGTTGTTACCACACAGCTATCAAAGGGAACTCGTATATATAACCTACATAATTACACATGATATATAATCACGCAACTGACGATATATTTACACTGAAGAATATTCCCCGCACTCTGGTTTAATTGAAAGATTATCTCAGTTGACACTTATTTCCAATCGAATGAAATAATGAAATCTTGAAAAGTTTCGTTGACATATGCATCGCGCATTTTTTATATTTTTTATTTGCACACACAGAACACAGTCTACATTTACGCGGCCACTTTTATACCGGTTTAGTATACCACAAGTTTTAACAAAATAAATATTAATCACTTTTCACTAACCATTTTCATTTATTAATTAGAGTCCGCACACAACAGCACTTTGGGGATCATAACCTCACCTGTCAAAATGACGTTCAGTATGAAAACGAGTCTCGGGTGGTTTCGGATGTGCGTATCGATGTATTGATATCATATAACCTATTTACAAATGATATAAATGATAAACTTATTTTCAGTCAAACGAATTAATAAATTCTTAAAAAGTTTCGTCGACATGCACCGCGTATTTTTTTATTTTATTCTTTTTTACACACGACAGATCACAGACTACATTTACGCGACTGCTTTTATTCCGGTTTAGTTTAGCATTCCACAGGTTTTAGTACTATGCCCTTCGTAAGATGACGAAAGTTTTCTTTATTTATCCCACACACATTCCATAATGTCAAAACTCCGTTTCTTTATACGATGATCGAAAACTGACACATGGTTTATATACATATATATAATATTCACGGAGTCTGAATGCGGCGGTCGGCCTAGCAGCTGGAGGAGCCGACATCGTTGAGCCAATCAGAATGCGTAGAGTCACAACTCTACTACCACTAACTACGTCAAAACGCGTATACGTATACGTCGAACTCGTGATGTGTCAGTAACTTTTGCATAATCTTGAGCCCGTGCAAAGTTTTTTCTCAGCAAATACGCCACCGAGAATGCTGATTTTGGGCTCATTCCACAGAGAACTTCTTAATTAGCTTAAAGTTCAATTTTCAAAGCCGTACATAACTCATGAGCTTTGCAATTAAAGAAAATCACATGCCAATTTTACCCCCACCACCGCGAATCGTTTTATTCAGAGAAAGTATAGTCTCGGCGAGAGCCTCGGGCCAGCAGACGACAGGGCTGTCAATGTACTTGTCCCGAGACTCTACCGAGTCTCTTGATTATGGCGAATTTTTTATTTTTTTTATGGGGTTTTATGGCGTCCCCCACCATAATATCCCATGGGCTACCATATATTAGTGATAAAAAACATAAAAAAAAAATTTGGAGCACTTTTGGGCTGCAGCCCTGGTTCGACAGATTTACCCGTTGGTGTTTCGTGGTGTAAATGAAAATATTTCCCTAATATCAATAAACTTGTCCAATTTTATGATTTCTCTCTCTAATATCAAGAAACTTGTCCAATTTTAGGTTTCTTTCTCTAATGTCAAGAAACTTGTCCAATTTCTAATTTCGTTCTTTTGTTTCAACAAACTTGTCCAGTTTAACAGTTTCTGATTTATCCCGTAATTCTATATAATTTTAAGTACGTTTGAGATTGACTCGATACAAAACAACTAAGATTGATTTTCTTTTGGACAAACGATCAAAAAAAATTTCCTTTTTGTCAAATGATTTTTCCTTCTATAGAATAATATGAATATCCTGGAAAAATTGAATCAGTTCTCGCCTCAAAGAGGAGAATGAAGTTTTTATTTTCAAAATAAACCAATCGAAAAGTTTTTAAGGAAAAAGGTCCATGCCAAGAATCTGCAGACCGTACGGAAACGCACCGTCCCCTCCCTCTTTAGCATAGGAAAGATGGATCAAGTTTGAGAATTCATTAAATTAACCATGCCAAAACTAAAAGTAAAAAAGACAGCATACTTAAAAGCAAACAGAACTCCAAATTGTTTGATGTATAGGTGCATTGGCTTTCGAAGACAGCAATTTCAGACCTATCCAGAAGTAAGCAGCTGAAAACTTTAGTAATGAATTTTTCTGTTCATACACTACAGTCCAAACCAAAAAGTGAAATGATCGGCATACTTGCCGCTTTAAAGAAATATCACAGTTTACAGGTACTCGCTGCATACCAGTAATACAAACTTTGACTCTATAGGGAAAAACATTTCAGAATTTCTTGAACTACATTTTGAAAAGTTATTATGTCACATTCAAGAAAAAAAGTAAAAGACATATGGTGCATGTTAAAGCA
This sequence comes from Venturia canescens, assembly GCF_019457755.1. Classification (NCBI taxonomy): domain Eukaryota; kingdom Metazoa; phylum Arthropoda; class Insecta; order Hymenoptera; family Ichneumonidae; genus Venturia; species Venturia canescens. The sequence goes on along the minus strand of NC_057422.1, from coordinate 26,062,736 downwards.
AGCAAAATGGATTAATTTTTTATGTCTCCATGATTATACGCAGATAAAATATTTGATCGCATCCAAAAATCATCAACTGTAGGCTTGCAAACATGTATTTTTCAACTCATAATGCCAATCACCAAGATGGCGTGGAAATACTCAATATACATGTCGCTTCATCACGTTGTCAAACTTTAGAGATCTCCATTGCATTTCGAAGATACAAATTTCAATATCACGAAAATTAAGTCCCCAATGACTTATTGCAATGTATTTTCAAATTCATCATGTAACAACACAAGTTAATATCTAGGCATTTACTTGTCCCAAAGATTTCTTTCAAACTATGACGTGAAATAAAAAATTGGTGAATTACAAACGTTTTTTTTCGTTCATTTCGTTGGACTCCAACGTTGGAAACTTCAGCGTCGTTTCAAACTTGAGTGTATAAACAAGCGATGATGTATGTACAGTTTTTGTCATAAATTTTTAAACTATGTTGATGAAATCAATATGAGGAAATAGGAATACACAACACGCATATTGTCTAAAGAATGGACAGAAATTGGTATGGATACACTGTAAGCTAAAGCGGTGGAAAGAAGGGACTAGAGGGCACGGTTAAGAAAATATGACAACAATATATTGGATTAGACACTTTTATTCGATAAAAATTTTAAAAAATTTATTTGAATTCATTTACATTCAACCAATTGCGCGTGTTTTTTCTTTAATATAATTACACGACATAAAATTTCTGTTTCAAAAGACCGTTTAAGGTTATAATGAATAAACATTTTTTGCTCGCAACCCACTTTAAAAATTTAAAAGAATATAAGAAAAAGGATTGCAACAAAATTATCTCGTAAACAAACGTAAAGTCAATGTGTTTATGAGTAGAAATTTTTCAACACTGATATTTTATATATCAATAAACACTCGCAAATCATTGACATGGGAGTAAACTAACCCGCACTGTTTTCACGAAACTTACATAACACATTTTATAGTTATATATAAGAATTTTACTTTAAATCGAATTCACACATCTCGCACTGTTTTCTCCGAAATTTTATTATTTAGATCGCTGTTGCTATTCGTTTTCTCATACCATCAAAAACTGACAGATATGGCTGTATAATATATATAGATATATATTGTACATTCATAGAGTCATGCTTTGAAACGATGATTAGGCTCGAAAGTAGGTTATGTTTCGGTTTTATTTCGAAGAATAATATTTGAGAACTCGGAGAGTTTCGAGGTTTCGATCACACCATTGACACTTTTCACATCGAAGTTACTAGGACGTCCAATTTTCGTAATATTATGACACCACACTATCATTTAAAATAAATAAATAATAAAATAATAAATATGATATGCACTTCACTAGACGACGAACTTTTTTTAAAATATATACCGAGTTTCGTTAACTTTCGTTATGTCGAAACTGCGTTTGTTTATTAATTACATACCGCACTTCGTTATGTTCGAAATAACGTTTGTTATAAATATATAAACTTTCGTAGAATCTGAACGTGGTCGGTCAGCTAGAGTGCTAAACGTTAGGCCCGCTACACACAGTCAATAATATTGCGCAATATAGGTGATTGCACAATATTATTGAACATGTAGATGTAGTATTGAAATATTGCGCAATCGCAATCATTGAATAGAAGTATGAGCGATCTTAAATTTATGGCCCGCTACGCACCATACAAACTTATTGTGCAATATTATTGTGCAATATTATTGACTGTGTGTAGCGGGCCTTATAGAGTTTGAACGTGGTCGGTGAGCTGGATTGAGCTGAGATCGGAGAGCCAATCAGAATGCGTTGAGACACAACTCTACTACCACTAACCTACGTCGAACGCGTATACGTATACGTCAACTCTGTGATGTGTTAGTAACTCTTGCATAATCTTGAGCCCGTGCAAAGTTTTTTCTCAGCAAATACGCCACCGAGAATGCTGATTTTGGGCTCATTCGACAGAGAACTTCTTAATTAGCTAAAAGTTCAATTTTCAAAGCCGTACATAACTCATGAGCTTCGCTATTAAAGAAAATCACATGCCAATTTTACCCCCACCACCGCGAATCGTTTTATTCAGAGAAAGTATAGTCTCGGCGAGAGCCTCGGTGAGAGCCTCGGGTCAGCAGACAACAGGGCTGTCAATGTACTTGTCCCGAGACTCTACCGAGTCTCTTGATATACGTGTCACTTTATCACTTTGTCGAACTTTAGAGGTGTTCATTGCATTTCAAAGATACAAATTTTCATATCATGAAAATTAAGCACCACAATGCCTTTTATTGAAATTAATTTCCAAATTCATCATGTAACAACTTAAGTGAATAACTATGCATTAACATGGCCCAAAGATTTTTTAAAACTCGGGTGTATAAACAAGCAATCATGAACACTTTTTGTTATAAATTTTTCAAATTATGTTGTTAAAATCAATATGAGAAAATATAAATACACATTTATCACATATCGTCTAGAGAATATAAATAGATATTGGTATGGATACGCTGTAAGCTAAGGAGGTGGGTAAAACGGCAAGGTGGACACAGCCAAACTAAATGAAAGAAAATATGACAACAATACATTGTATTAGACAGTTTTACTTGATCAAAGTTTTCCAAAATTTATTTGAATTCATTTACATACAACCGCGCATATTTTTTCTTTAATGTAAGTACACAACATAAAATTTCTGTTTGGAAAGAACGTTGAGAGATTATAATGAACGAACGTTTTTTTCTCATTATTATTATTATTCAACACTAATTAGTCACGTCATTAATAATGTCGATTCCTTCCACTTTTCAATAACCATTTCCATTTTTTTACACTCCGCACGCAACAGCACTCTGGGGATCATAACCTCAAACGTCAACATGACGTGAAATCTCGCAAATGTGCTATCTTCGTATATATTACGATAACTGCACAGAACAACTGTAATTTCTGAGAAACGTCTGTTTTTTGGGGAGAGTTTGATTTCCCAGGCGCCGAGATTTAACGATTGATTCTTTATATTTCGACCATTCTAAAACGAATTACAAGAATAAAATTTTTGCGTATTCGGCTTCCTTAAGGAGTTATGACCATTTGAAGTTGAAAAGAAGTGTGTTTTTTAGCTATTGATGATAAATTTCTAACGCGCGCAAATACGTGAGAGTATGCATATCTTGCGTTGAAATGATTTTTCGAAGTATAAAATAGTATTTTTAATAGTGTTTTAATGCCGTATTAAAACATTGCGCCTTGATTTTCAAAATGTGCGCGCTAAACTGCAGACTATTAGCGTAACCCGGAAAACACCACGTGGAGGTTGTCTGCTTAGAATTCTTGGCCCTCATAAGGGCCGTTTGAGTTTGTATATGCGCGCGCGCGCGTGTGTGTGTGTGTGTGTGTGTGTTTGCAGAGATCAGGACCCGCGGCTCGTCACTTCCGCAGTATTTTATGACTCCAAACCCTCTCTGCAATGTGTGCGTGTATGTGTTTATGCGCTTGCGCGTGTGCTCCAACTGGATTTAAAAAAGTTCTCCTTCCTCGGAGTTCGTGCTCAGCAAGGCTTGTGTAGCTCTTCAGCGATCGACAGAAGGCGGGGTTTTTTCGCTTCGGGAATTAGATCACTCAAATGTTCCGACTGTACGGTCGGAGGATTAGGGATGTCGGATTGTTGGAAGAAGATCAATTCATTGAATCGAATCGAATTGAGGTACAACAAATCAATTCCATGATGAATTGAGCACCCAGAGATCGATTCACCGAGAATCGATTTTATGAATTTCAATAAAAAATGAGAAATTAGTATGATGATTGAAAAAAAAGTAGAGGTATTGAAAAACGAGTTAATTTCTTTTATAAAGGTAGGGAAATAAGAACCACTATGTCAAATATAATCCTTTTTATCTATGATTCGGATAATATCGCAGTCAACGTCACATGCTTTTTAATCAGTGTTTGCTTATGTATATAGAAACAATCTTATTTGTATCAATTTCTGGATACTATAATAGAATCACTTTTGGATTGTCTTTGGCATCCATTGCTTCTTAATTTCTTGAAAAAAATAAAGGTTTATTTTATACTAACTTAGTTTTTTTTATTATTTTGTTAAAAATAAACAATGATCAAGTGTATGGAACCAATAAAATATAAGAAATTAAATTTCTTATCAAGAGTAAGATAGTGTTTTTAGCCTTTTTATTGTAACGTAGATTTTCCCCGCAAGGGTACGATCCAGTCCCTTCTCGGCTCACCCGCTCCTTCCCGTATGACTCTCCGGCTGCGAGAATGAACTGGGCGCCAGGTACAAAGTACCGTCGAATTAATCGACTTTATTTTCGTCGATTCTCGCGATCGTAACGCAACGCAAAACTAGAATTTAGAGTACACGAGGGGAACGAATGACCGAGGACGGTCCGACTACTCAGCTCATCTGAGATACAAAAGGTAGAGGGGGGGGATCCTTGGGAAAAAGTAGCAATTCACAACGCAAAGCAAATAATCGACACAGACAGAAGATTCAGAAAAGATTCACAATTTATTCAAATAAACCAAAGTACAAGAAAAGATGAACCCTCACGAGAGCGGATTCTACATAATTTACGGCTCGCTAGAATCGCATGGCCAATACGTATCGGACGACAATGCGGCGTCGGCGCGTGGCTTACTCGAATTCATCAGGTAATTCAGGTAATAGGTAACCGCATCGCAATTTCGCGGGTGTCGTAGGTAATCGACGACCGACGCTCTGGCATTGTAGGTAAAAGATAATCAGCGATCTGACGAGCAGATGCCTTAGGTAACAGGTAAAAGGTAACCAACGCCAGAACAAACGGTGTTTTAGGTAAATTCAGGTAAAAGGTAATCGACACCAGGTAACCCGAAAGTAATTCGCGAGAGCGTCATAGGCAACATAGGCAAGGTAATTGACGCTAGGTAACCCTAAATAATTCGCGAGAGCGTCATAGGCAACATAGGCAAGGTAATTGACGCTAGGTAACCCTAAAATAATTCGCGAGAGCGTCATAGGCAACATAGGCAAGGTAATTGACGCTAGGTAACCCTAAAATAATTCGCGACGAAAGGTAATCGAAGGTAATAGTGAAGCGACTTCGGCTAAGCGCGAGGTAACACCGAAATTCCCGAACGATCAGTACAATAATACGAAGATAGCGGCGTTATACGATAAAATAAATCACAGAAACTAATAGCAAGATAATCTTTAAAACGGTAACAGAGGTAACGGAAGAGTGCCGTAAGATAATTCGCCATAGAGAGACACAAAATAATACGATCGTCACGAAATATAGAAAAAGAAATAACTGCGAACGCAAAAGGAACGGCTGAAAAATACGCAATACAAAAGACCGAATAAATCGCCGTATAGACGACGCGCGACAATAAGTGCGAGAGAGACAGAGCGAAAACATCGCGCGAACGACCGTGCTCGCTAGAGCCTCAACGCGTGCAGGGAGAGACAGAAACGTAGCTGCGTGGAATATTCCAGCGCGTACTACCAAAATTCGATATCAAAAATTCGACATTACAAAACTCAAACTTAATTAATTAACCTTTTAAGCGGCAGAACCAATTCGCCTCATAGTGCCCAAAATGCGGGAAAAAAAAAGTATTCAGATTGTTACGAAATTTAGTACTCGGAGGTTTTTGGGGTCGCTGATTACGAATCCGCTCTCAAAATTTCGAAATTCAAAATGGCGGATTCAATATGGCGGCCGAAAATAAAAAATTCGTTTGAATCGGATAAAAATTGGTACTCGGGGGTTTTTGGGGTCATCGATTACGAATCCGCCCTCGAAATTTCAAAATTCAAAATGGCGGATCCAATATGGCGGACGAAAATGAAAAATTCATTTGAATCGGATAAAAATTGGTACTCGGGGGTTTTCGGGGTCACTGATTACGAATCCGTCCTCAAAATTTATAATTCGAAAACAATATCTCATATGCCGACCATGCACGGGGCAATTTTGAATAGTATTTGTGTTACATTTATTCACATATAAAACTTGAAAAACTCAGGGTTAATATAAAATCAATATTAAGAGAAAGGTGCCATTGCAAAAATTTTACATGATCAATTCATATGTGTCATAGAGAATCTTCTATTTTCAATTTATATACTCCGTAATCAGCGACCCCGAAGAATACTAAATTTCGACCGATTCAAATGAATTTTCGGATTTTTGACCACCATATTGGATCCGCCATTTTGAATTTCGAAATATCGAGGGCGGATTCGTAATCAGCGATCCCGAAAACCCCTCAATGCCAATGCCTATCCGATTCGAATGAATTTTTGCATTTTCGGCTGTCATATTGCATCCGCCATTTTGAATTTCGAAATTTTGAGGGCGGATTCGTAATCAGCGACCCTAAAAACCCCCGAGTACCAATTTTTATCCGATTAAAATGAATTTTTAATTTTCGGCCGCCATATTGGATCCGCCATTTTGAATTTCAAAATTTTGAGAGCGGATTCGTAATCAGCGACCCCGAAAACCCCCGAGTACCAATTTTTATCCGATTCGAATGAATTTTTGCATTTTCGGCCGCCATATTGGATCCGCCATTTCGAATTTCGAAATTTTGAGAGCGGATTCGTAATCAGCGACCCCAGAAACCCCCGAGTATCAAATTTGGTGATAATTGATTGACTTAATCACGAGATAATCGATGTGCGCCATATGGCGTCATTGCCGCTTTGGGCCCAGAAAAAATGTGCGCCATATGGCGTCATTGCCGCTTAAAAGGTTAATGCGCAACAAGATTACGTCAAATAAACTATACTGAATGGACCCAAATTAATATCGAATCGATTAGTGGAGCTGAGCCGCAAAACTATAAAATTTGGGAACACGGGAAGTATCGGCCGCAACCTCGCTCGAAACTTCGACACACATGTTCCCCGAAACGCCAAATAAACCGGAACTAAATTCCGAAACTCAAAATGCTCAACTCCATTAATCATTCCGGGAGAAAGAGAAAGGGCTTACCGAGGAACCCGCTCGTCGCACACCGAAAGATAAAGGAACCTCGATGATCGGGAGGTATTGATGACTCGCCGGTGAGGTGATCGGAAGAAGACTGATAGTGCGTACGAGCGGTCCTCCAGATTCGGCGTTCTCCCCACCACTAGGCCCATGCACAACGGCGCTCACGCGCTAGGCGCGAACTAGAGTACAGAGTCTTTGCTCGCGCTTTCGCGGGAAACTCAAAACAAGGGAGCGTGTACGGAGAATATTTCCCGTTACGCTTCTTTACCCAATATCGCAATAATTACCCTTCTGCTGCTCTCACCTCTCCCGCTCACTCGAAACACTCCTCTCGACTAGATGACCGTGATCCGGGTGTCTCTCCTCTTGAGGATCCGGCGGGCAGCTCTGAAAGGACGAGGGGAGGCCTCCCTCACGACTCCGGATGTCGCGGTGGGCCCACAAGATAAGCCACCAGGCAAGAACAGCACCTCGCCTCCAGAAAACTCCCCCAGACCCCACCTGACGAGGCGCCGGTTCACACGGACTTTGACACCCGAATTCACGGTATTGCGGGCGGTGCAACTCTGGGTTGCTACGGCGGGAAAGACACGGGCGGCGTTCAATAAATGGCCTATGCCAGCGTGCTCTTTCAACCGCCCGCAGGTCGAGAATGTTCTTCGGTACTCGAAGACGGCGTGAGAGGGATGGTTCTTGCGAGCGAGATCGGCTCGAACAGCAGGAAAGTATCGTCAAATAACTAATGCTCGCTGGGACCAATGTGGTGACGTTAACACCAAATCTCTCAAAAAAAACAAACGGAATAGTCAAAAGGAAACTTCATCAAACTCAAAATTAAACGATCAAGAATTTCTCTCTCTTCCTTGCACCGAGGTAAAAGGTAACGGTTATTAGACTTAGTAAATTGTCGCTCGAAAGGTACTATACGCGATTCTTAAAAATAAATCTTATAATTACGTGACGATGAGTCTCGTTCCGACCAACACCCGACGAGTCGAACGGCGTCAAAATGGGCCGTAAACCCGGTCCACTGGTCGACACGATTCGTACGAGTGGCGGGGCAAAAATGTCACGTCACATTATATAATCGACAGTCATTTCAAAATAGGTTTTAAGAAACCTATTTCCAAAGAATTATTTATAGAAAAACTTTTACAAAGAAGTAATAATAATATAAACAAGTAATTTATCCTTTAACGATTCATGAGACTAGTCAACGCGACTCGTTTTTTTTTATATCACGTGTCTTGAATCTAATGCGTACTTTTAAGGAAAAGTATGCCGACAAATATGACTATAAATGATACGGCAACTTATAAGTTCCAATCAGATACCTTCAATGATTTTAGAAACAGAACTCGCGATAAGCGATCAGGCTTGAGCCTATTGCGATTTGGAGTGATGACATTTTTGGCAATAGAAAACACTCGTTTACACGGAACCGATGTTGCGATGATCGACAGATATTTTTAAAGCTATCGATGCTAATGCAGGGGTATTTTCTTTTTGCTCGCACCAATATTGTATTGGATCAACATCCAACGAGACTGGTTCTTTCGAAAGATACTGCTGAAGATCAGGATGTAGTCCTGCAGATTCAACAACATTAGTTTTGTACATTTTCTTACTTTGAACGAGTTCCAAATGAAATTTCCATAGTTGATCGTTTTCGTATTTATTGGCACAACTCTTTTTTTCTTCCTCAACTACCGTGAGTTTTTTCAACTTGTCATTTTTTAGCTGTTCATTAATTTTTTGAATCACTTTGGAGCAAGACATTGCAGTGGAAAAATGTAATTTCTTGAATCGGGGATCGAGTACAGTAGATGCTGCGCTGAGTGGGTTTAATTCCGCGCTATTAAATCGTTTATTAAGTTCTTTGTGAATGTCCGTTTTGAACTTTTGAGTGATTGGTGATAACGTCTCGACTATAGTGGGTATAATTCTACTGCTAGTAACATAGACTTGCCCACACATTTCTCTTGAAACAATTTCAATGAGTCTGAGGACCTCAATTAATTCGCGAACGATAGCTGCTTCCGACGCACTCAACATTGGTGGCGAACGTGGAAGTTTAACTAAAACCGAGCTAATAGTATCAATAAGTTTGAGAAATCGTTCCAATATGAAGAAAGTCGAATTCCATCGCGTTGCTACATTTTGAATCAAACGGAGCGGTGGGTTACGGTTTTGTGATTTGCGTAATTCATCAGAAGCGATGGTTGATTGCTTAAAGAAGGTAATAATCGGTTTGACTTTCGATATCAAATTTTTTACCTCTTCAGATGATTCAATTGCGTTTGTTACAACCAAGTTCAATGAATGCGCAAAGCACGACAAGCGTCGACGAACACCGAATGTATCTGATACGGCTTTCACAATATTTGCCCCGTTATCTGTCACTACAGCGGTGATTTCATTGAGCGGAATTCCCCAATGAGAACAAATTGAAACAAACGTTTCAGATAATTACTCACTAGTATGTCGTTCATCCAGTTCTACAACATCAAGAACAACAGCCGTAAGTTTATTTTCGTCGACGAAATGAGCAGTAACATCCCAAAAAGCTTGTGGACGTCATTGTTTCCGTCCAGACATCAGTGGTAAGCGTAAATCCATCGCCTCGCTGCAACTTTTTTTTGACCAGCTCCGAGAGCACTTCGTACTTAGTATCCAGTGTAGCAGTCATTTTACTCCGTCCAGGAATTTTAAATAAAGGAGTAGCAATATTGACGAAATGTCGGAAACCTTCCTTTTCATATGTATTTAAAGGTTTACGATCATGAAGAGCAGTGTGTTTGTTGTTGTTAATGCAGCGGTTCCTCCATCTATAAACCAAATAAGTGGATTTATAATTTTAAAAGCAATCAGTGTCAATATGACGATTTCAGGACAATATTTGTTTAGATTACTTACCTCGAAATGATGACATTTTCGATACAGCATTATCGATTCTGGGCTGTACGGATGTTATAGCTTCGGATAACTGATGATCTTCGAGCTGTAGTCTTTTCAAAGTAACGGGTAACTGAAATTATTTCAACAAAATTAGTCCACATGTAAATAACTCATTAAAAACTCATAGAAAAGTTAAATGTATAATCCCTCCGATAAAATAATAATTTATTTAAACATGCATATGCACCTCACGTGAATTCCCTGCGATGGATATTTCAGTTGGTTTATTGTTCCCTGAGACAATTTGTAATTCTTCGGGATTATCGGGGTCATCGTTCTGATCCTAGAAAATTGCACTATTGTTATTTTGTCGATTCTACATGGATTTATGTATTTTCATCAAAACAATTTAACAATCTAAAAGTGACGGTCAATGGTACCTTTGAATAACATTCGATAATCGGAGTTCTGATCGAACGCGGTAACAAGGACTGGCTCCGCCCTGAATCATGATGACGTCGGATTATATGATTCGTTAAATTGGTTGTATTGCCACTTGCCTTCACGGCTACTCCGCACAGTTTACAAGTACCCCCGGTAAGAGTTTTGATGAAAAAACACCAGACTTGACTTTTTTTTCCTTTTTGCCTCTTCACGTCGGGTTTCCTGTAAATTTAGAAAACATGGTTTACACAATCGAAATCAAAATTTTATGAATGAAAATATGTAATCGGATGAATCTGAAATTATTGTGATGTACTTACAATAATTTTTTTAAATCAGCTTGAAGACCCTTCACAGCCTTAGCTGTGGGTTGTCGAGAGGCTGGTGTTAATTGCGTTGACCCTGGTTGCGGTGGAGAAGGGTTCATTCGACCTAGTTCACATTCCTGTGAAAATGCTGATGTAGTTTCAATCCTCGTGTTGTGTAAAAACAGAACATGTTTAAAGATCAATTTTCAACATTTTTTTCGATAATGAAAACAAGTGGAAAACTTACAAATCGATGCTATCGGCTGACTTCCAAAGTACATCTATTTTTTCCTCTAAATTTAGGAGAATGTTTTTTTTCAAGAGATCGGTAATGAATTCGAGACTAAAGTCCATCGAATCTGGAATACAGAAAACGAAAACAATAAAAAACATTAGAAAGTTGATAAATATTAAAAAACAACTCTTTTCAGGGTGATTTTATGAACATTCTTTTATACTCACGTTTTAACTTCACGTAAGTTGACAAGTCAATTCCATCAATGCGATGTGGAACCTGTTGATTCACTTGAAAATAAAATGCATAGGTCCGATTTGAAGAATCTTCTGAAAAACACAAATATTCAAACTCTTTTATATCTATTTACTCTTTCCTATATTTTTTTTTTAAATGTGAACCGAAAAAGAATTATGTCGCATTCTCAGTTCTCATACGTTATTGAAGTAAAATTTGCATGCTTCTCTGTGAAAAGACTAAATCAGTTCCGTGAATGCGAAGAAGATTCACGGAAGCCGATTCACATTTTTCTCAGAACTGAAGCGTTTTCTCGAGAAAAAAAACGTTACACTGGAATCTTCGATGGAAGAAAAACATCGCGTAACATTTATTTTACTCGAAAATTCAACTACGCCATTAAAAAACGTGCAGCAGGGTTGTTGAAATATTTTTACCGCTGAATAAAATTTAATGGAAGGCGAAAAAACTGAGCAATGTAGTGTAGAGACTGTAGAGAACATTTTTCATGCGCCGACTTAACCTACACATTACAGCAAAAAGAAAAAGCGTGAGAAAAGAGAAACTTACCAACGACGGTGCACTTCACTGCCATTTTTGATCTTGAACACTTGAACACTTTTTTTTGTAAAATACTTTTTATGCTGGTTTCAGACGACGTCTTATACTTTATAAATTTCAGTTTTTTCAAAGTATATCGTATGCGTCACCTCGTGCTCCGTACTTCATGCCATGCGCGCGATTTTTTGGGACTGAGGAACAGGTGGAACTGTAACTGTGAAGGTGTGAGTGTGAAGTGTGAATGGAAGGGGAGATTGGATAGCTCGCTACTAGTAGCTAGTAGCTAGTAGCGCCACTGCCTCTTCTCTCACGGGCACGGGTCTCGCACTCTCACGTCTCTTCAATTCACGATTCACGACTCACGGGAAAAATTTTCCGAATCCTCTAATAAAAAGTTCATGGGATTAAATGTATCGAATATATCGAAATATCGAATCTATTGTTGCCTCTTTATTCGTGCTGTGATTGGTCGCTCTGAAATCTCGAATTTAAAGTCCTGCTTTTAGTTTGATAGTTCCAGCTGTCAGATTGACAGTTCGGGTATGCGCGGTTGGTTATATCAACCAACAGCGTTTAATTACATGGCACACAGATAAACAGCACATTCAAATAAAAAAGTATTCGTATTCGAGTGTAACCCATGTTTTTCAGGCTCCAGTTTTTTTCAGCACGAAGATAGGAAATAATATTTACATTGAATTGAAATGCGAATTGCTTTTTATTTCGTACATCGAATGGTAATAGATTTATCGTAGGATGATTGTGAAAATATACGAATTTTCTCAGGGTCCGAAATTTCGTGGTCCATGTAAACTTTTCAAATTTCAGTGACGAGGTCGACGGTTTGTGGTAGTCAAAATCCAGATCGACTTTGTCGTGATTTTTTATGCCCAGATCGACAACTACATGGCTTCTGTTGTCTAGGTTGACGACTTCATGTTTTTCGATGCCCAGGATGACGTTTCTACTTCCTGTCTACGTCGACGGCTCCAGATTCCACTATCTAGGTCGACGGCTCCATAGTTTTCAATGTCTAGGTATATTTTTCCTTGGTTTTCGATGTCTAGGTCAACGGCTCCATAGTTTTCGATGTCTAGGTATATTTCTCCAAGGTTTTTGATGTCTAGGTCGACGGTTCCATAGTTTTCGATGTCTAGGTATATTTCTCCAAGGTTTTTGATGTCTAGGTCGACGGCTCCATAGTTTTAAATGTCTAGGTATATTTTTCATTGGTTTTCGATGTCTAGGTACATTTCTCCATAGTTTTTAACATCCAGGTCGACGACTCCATAGTTTTTTATGTCTAGGTATATTTTTACGTGGTTTACGACGTCCAGGTCAACGGTTCCATAGTTTTCGATGTCTAGGTATATTTCTCCAAGGTTTTTGAAGTCTAGGTCGATGGCTCCATAGTTTTCAATGTCTAGGTATATTTTTCTTTGGGTTTCGATGTCTAGGTACATTCCTCCATAGTTTTTAACATCCAGGTCGACGACTCCATAGTTTTTTATGTCTAGGTATATTTTTACGTGGTTTACGACGTCTAGGTCGACGGCTCCATAGTTTTCAATGTCTAGGTATATTTGTACGTGATTTACGACCTCTAGGTCGACGGCTCCATAGTTTTTAATGTCTGCGTATATTTCTCCATAGTTATCAATGCCTAGGTTTGATAGGTCTCGATATCTAGGTACATTTCTCCATAGTTCTCGATGTCTAGGTATATTTCTCCTTGGTTTTTTATGTCTAGGTATATTTTTTCATAGTTTCCGCTATCGAGGTAGACGGCTCCATAACTTTTGATGTCTAGGTATATTTCTCAACGGTTTTCGATGTCTAGGTCGACGGCTTCATAGTTTTCGATGTCCAGGTGTATTTCTGCATGTTATTTGATGCCTAGGTATATTCCTCCAAGGTTTTCGATGTCTAGGTCGACAACTCCATAGTTTCCGATATCTAGGTGTATTTCTCCATGGTTTCAGATGTCCAGGTATACTTCTCCACAGTTTTCGATGTTTAGGTATGTTTTCATACAGTTTTCACACAGTTTTCGATGCCTAGGTATATTTCTTCATGGTTTTCGATGTCTAGGTCGACGGCGGCCAAGTTTTTGATATCTAGGTCGACGGCTCCATGGTTTTCGAGGTCTAGGAGGTCGACGGTTCCATAGTTTTCGATGTCTAGGCCGACGGCTTCATAGTTTTTGATGTCTAGATATATTTCTTCATAGTTTTTGCTATCGAGGTCGACGGCGGCAAAGTTTTTGATGTCTAGGTCGACGGCTCCATGGTTTTCGAAGTGTAGGTCGACGGCTCCATAGTTTTTAATGTCTAGGTATATTTCCCCATAGTTTTCGCTATCTAGATTGATGGCTCCACAGTTTTCGATGTCCAGGTATAATTTTCCATAGTTTTTGATGTCTAGATATATTTCTTCATAGTTTTTGCTATCGAGGTCGACGGCGGCAAAGTTTTTGATGTCTAGGTCGACGGCTCCATGGTTTTCGAGGTCTAGGTCGACGGCTCCATAGTTTTTGATGTCTAGATCGACGGCTCCATAGTTTTTGATGTCTAGGTATATTTCCCCATAGTTTTCGCTATCTAGGTTAACGGCTCCATAACTTTCGATGTCTAGGTATATTTCTCTACAGTTTCCGATGTCTAGGTCGACAGCTTCATAGTTTTCGATGCCTAGGTATATTTTTTCATATCTTTTGCTATCTAGGTTAAGGGCTCCGTAGGTTTCGATGTCGAGGTATATTTGTTTATAGTTTCTGCTATCCAGGACGACGGTTTCATAGTTTTCGATGACCAGGTATATTTCCCCATAGTTTTCGTTATCCAGGTCGACGGCTGCAAAGTTTTTGATGTCTAGGTCGATGGCTCCATGGTTTTCTTGGTATAGGTCGACGGCTTGATAGTTCTCGATGTCTAGGTATATTTCTTCATGGTTTTCGACGTCTAGGTCGACGGCTCCATAGTTTTTGATGTCTAGGTATATTTCTGTACGGTTTTCGATCTCTAGGCCGACAACTCCATTGTACGTATATTTTTCTATGGTTTTCGATGTCCAGGTATATTTCTTCATAGTTTTCGCTATCTAGGTTGACGGCTCCAGAGCTTTTGATGTCCAGATAAACTCTACGGTTTTCAATGTCTAGGTCGGCAGCCCCATAGTTTTTTTATGTCCAGGTATATTTCTGTACGGTTTTCGATGTCTAGATCGACGGCCCCATATTTGTCGATTTACAGACATTAGGGTGTGTCAATAAAAAAATTGTTTTTTGTCGTCAAAGAACATCCTTCAATTGTTCCAGTGTCATAAAATATGATGCCTGTCCAAATTTCAGCCCTTTAAAATATTTTTTAGAGGTCGCTCATCCCGATTCTCTCTGTTTCCCATGTCAATAACCCGGGGAGCACATCGCTGGCGACTTTGGAATTTTGCAACCTGCAGACTGGTCCATGTCTGATCATTCCCAAAACAGATTTTTGTAGGAAATCGAACGCTCTATAAAAAAGATCTCTTATCATTTGGTAATAAATATTCTCTTTCAACAGTTATTCACTGTCAAAGTTGAACCGATAGTAGATTTTTAACTTTTGCTACTTTTCCAGCGAAGCTGTTAGATTCATCAGAATACATAGCAAGAACTTTTTTAAAAATCACGTCATTCTCATCGAAATTATCTCAAAAAAAAATTCAGATTGTCAGAAATTAATAATTTTCTGCTTTCCGAACTCATTGTTTGAAGGCGAATGGCGTTTATTATTTGGAAATACTTTGTAATGTTTACTATGGATGGATATTCTAAAAGACGTTAGAATTTTTTTAATTCTCTGTCAAATAATTTTTTTTATTATTAAAAAAATCGCCTGGAGCTACACCGTAAATGTAGGTCCTATGTTATCGGCGGAACGGAAAGACTTATTGCTTACTTCACTCCACTTCACTTTACGCGTTCGCTTCGGTTGACTTTGCTTTGTTCTGATTTATTAGAAAAAAGTTTAAGGAAGGATTTAAGTGAGTTTGTATCTAAAGATTCGCTGACATTTTTCAAAACTTTCATGAACCCCACGACTTCCTGGGAGTCGATATTTCACTGTGGTCTAACCACAAAGATATAAAGAGAATGTGGAATTTTTTTACAAATCTGAGGGTGGTGAACGGTGTTGCAGAGTGTAGTATTGCGTCAATAGAACGATATAATCATTGTTTAATGAATCATGAGGAACAATTGCAGCATTTTATGAAGGTTGTTCAAGAACACCGCCAACGTTTCCCAGATTGTTAAAAAAAAATCTGAAATGAACATTCTTTTTTTCATATGGGCGTTTGTTATGTTTATTCATTTCTATATGTACGTTTGCAGATTTTCAATAATGCATGCTGTCAAGATGACCCCACTCAATGAAAAAAGTCATTCCCCTCCAAACAATGAATTCGGAATACAGTAAATTATTAATTTATGACAATCTGAATTTTTTTATGAGATAATTTTTGTAAGAATGACGTGATCTTCAAAAAGTTCCTATAACGTATCGTGATAAATCTAACAGTTTCGCTGAAAATGTGGCAAGAGACCTTTTTTATAGAGCACTCGATTTTCTACAAAAACCTGTTGTGGGAATTATCTTACATTGACCGGTCCACGAGTTGCAAAATTTAATAGTCGCCAGTGATGTGCTCCCCGGATTATTTAAATGGGAAATAGAGAATCGCGATGAGCGACCTCTAAAAAATATTCTAAAGGGCTGAAATTAGGATAGGCGTCGTATTTTATGATACTGGAAATTGAAAGATGTTCTTTGAAGAGAAAAAAAAAAAAAATTTCGACAAAATTTCGACGGTAAGAAAGAAGAACGTGAGACGTTATTTCTAGAAATTCCTGCCAATGACAAATAAAAGTTGAAAAAGTGCAAACATCATTAACTCATTGAAGGGAACACTTTTCTATTGAAATTTTTTCAAAACTGATAGACAATCTAACTCTTTTTGGGATCGTTAATTACGATTCTTGTATCAGGATTGAAAAATTTAAGATGGCGGACGTAATATGAAGACTGTTAGATCAAGTTTGAATTTTGGAAAATTTAAAGAATTTTTTTGAAAATTCGAGCGTGCGGAAAAAACTTCAAAAAAATGATGGTACTCAATATCAAGTACAGGCAAAACAAATTTTAAGCACTTGGAGACTCCTTTTAATAACCCAATTTGTTTTGAAAAAAAAACATGTATTTTATATTTAAATTATTTTTTCTCATAAGTATCTCATAATATATTAGCCCTGAAGAATCTATAAAGTACTTAAAAGTACAAATGTATTGCAAAATACAACGAAAAAAAGGAAAAAACTTGAGAAAGAACGTGTACATATATGTACTTTCCCTCAAAGTGTTAATGTAAATGAAAAATAAATACAATAAGATTAAAATAGATTAAAATAGCGATCTAGATGACGCTTAATGAGAATAATGGGCTATTTACATCATTTTTTGAAGTTATCGAAAAAATGGTACACAGGATCTGAATTTTAACCTCGAATATTGGTTTGATAGTTAAAAATACGTAGGAAAAGTATTACGGTATCCGCCGCACATCCAACTTTTTTATTTTGTGTGCCTGTGTAATTAAACATATCCGTAATATTGAATGAAAGGCAGAATTCTATAATAGAAAAATTTCCTCTTCTTTGAATCACAAAAAGTGACAGACAGCTTACATATAGAAAAATATTAGATATTGGGGTGATAAAAAAAAATAATTTTTATTTTCGTTCGAAACCAAGCTCATAAGTTTCGTTTAAATATCAAAATAGACCAGCTAAAACATGAGTCGTTAATATTAATATTAAGTTAGTGCGCATCGCTCTTGTCGATTTCCCATAAGATACCAAAAAGTTCTTGGCATATTTTTGTAGAGAATTCAACGCTCTATAAAAGACGACCGATATCACTTTTCGATAAATCGACTCGGTCAACGATTATCCAAGGACAAAGACAAAATTCAAGGTCAATATATTTTTTTCTTCAAAAAACTCTCAGATTTTTGAGTTCAAAGAGCCTGCAATGGACTGAAACTATGTTTGGAAGCTCCAAAAATTCGAAAAAACACACCTATCGATAGTGTCATCTGGAAACGCCAGACTTTTGCCAAACCGTAGCTGAGTATCAGCCACACCGTGGACCCAAAGACTCGACATACAGTAGTCACTTAGGAGTCAGAGGAGAGCCAAGGTGTAATTTTTTACTTGGGTAGATATCGAAAATTGTGGAGCTGTCGACCTAGCATCGAAAATAGTAGAAGAATATGCCTAGAAATCGAAAAATATGGAGCCATCCCTCTGTACTCGTGTTTATTCTTATTGAACTGCTCCGAAATAGGTTGGCTTCAAGATGCTGTCGCAATAAAAGGAGCGGTTCAGCGCTACCAGAAAACCGCTCGCGCGCTTCAGCGCGCGGGATGCACCCTAGTCATCAATAAATAGTATATTATACACCTAGGGCAGGAAAATAATGAAAGTCTCAGATCACATGTAATTGTCAGCCGAGGCGAAGCCGAGGCTGACAAACGAGGATTTCCAATCGTCAACGACCAATTTCAACAACCAATCATAACATCTAAAAATGGATGTCGTTAGATCGAATCAATCAGAAACTCGAGAGCATCAAAGTGCCTTTCATGGGGTTGTAAATACAGAAACATAAATTCTTGAATGTGTTGGTAACTTTTGCATAATGTTGAGCCCGTGCAAGGTTTTTTCTCAGCAATTACGCCACCGATCGTGTTGATTTTGGGTGGAATCGAAAGAGAATTTATTAATTAGTCTCCAGTTCAATTTTCAAAGCCACAGATGACTCACAAGGAAAGTCTTTGCGCTGTCCCTCTTCGATTTTAATGAAACTTAAATATGTTATTCAACATCAAAATCTAAGAGACACGTATTTCTTTATCGGCGGAAAAACGTTTCTAGGGGGTGAAATCATCCCTTGAAGTTAAGACCGCCGAGGGGTACTTTTCAGGTTTCACCTATTTCCACTTGAGATAATCGAATGCACCCAAATGGATAATTACCTTAATGATAAACGATGAAAAATGCAACTGATTTCACATCGGAGGGTTGCATAGGAAAAAAGTTATAGGGATTGAAATTCACGAAATTGTTATAACAAAAAACTATTGCACCTATCTCGATGAATTCAATTGCATTTTGAAGTGGGTAAAAAAATAGTGGATACGGGTTTTTACATTTTCCTTGAAAGTCAAGTTAAGGGGGTGAACTACCCCTATGTATGTTTACGTTTAATCTCAATCAACCGGCAGTAATTTTTTTTTCTTATTTCTTCTCCTCGTAATACGTTTTTTCTTCAAATTTACAACAACATTGTCGCGGATATAACATTTAATGAACGATTTTATCTAAATACCAACTTATTTATCAAGAGACTCGGTAGAGTCTCGGGACAAGTACATTGACAGCCCTGTCGTCTGCTGGCCCGATCAAGAGACTCGGTAGAGTCTCGGGACAAGTACATTGACAGCCCTGTCGTCTGCTGGCCCGAGCTCGCCCAGACTATCTTTTCTCTGAATAAAACGATTCGCGGTGGTGGGGGTAAAATTGGCATGTCATTTTGTTCAATTACGAAACTCCTGAGTCATCTGAGGCTTTGAAAATTGAACTGGAGATTAATTAATAAATTCTCTTTCGATTCCACCCACAATCAGCATGATCGGTGGCGTAATTGCTGAGAAAAAACTTTGCACAGGCTCAAGATTATGCAAAAGTTACCAACACATTCTAGAATTTATGCGTCTGTATTTACAACACAATGAAAGGCACTTTGATGCTCTCGAGTTTCTGATTGGTTGGATTTGACGACATCCATTTTTCAACGTTGTGATTGGTTGTTGAAATTAGTTGTTGATGATTGGAAATCTGACGTCAACTTCAGAACGTAGCACACGGCGCAGCACAGCTGGTAACAGCAATCATAAATTCGATCGATATACATATAATATGTACAAACCATGTGTCAGTTTTTGATCGTATCAACAGAGTTTCGACACTACGAAGTGCGTGCGGGATCAATAAAAAAATAATTTTCGTCATCTAAAGAAGTGCATAATACTATTTATTTTGTTATTTGTGATATATTAAACCGGTATCAAAGCGGCCGCGTAAATGTAGTCTGTGATGTGTGTGTGAAAAAGAATATAAAAAATGCGCGATGCATATGTCAACGAAACTTTTCAAGATTTCATCATTTCGTTCGATTGGAAATAAGTGTTAACTGAAATAATCCTTCAATTAAACCAGAATACGAGAAATATTGTCCAGTGCGAATATATTGTCAGTGGCGTGATTATATATCATGTGTACATAGGTTATATATACGAATAAATAGAACAAAAATACACGCAACTGTTAGAATGATATTAGAAACTTTAATTGAATAAATGTTTTCTAATTTATTTCTTGTGTCGTCATTATTTTTAAACATCCCCATATTTTGCTTGATATTCAGTTTGGCTCTGCCCTCTCCGATCCTTGTTTTCACCCCATCACTTTGCAGCGGATCGATTCATATTATTAATTCGTTCCCTAATATGTGTCCTATGATTTTCTACTCCTTCATGATGATTGTGGTAACATGATTCGAGAGGTTTCTAACCATGATCTTGAATTACACATTTTGTAAATCAGGTTTTCAAAAAAACATCTGGTCTTGGTATAGTGTGTAGTTATTCTTTTCCCATTAGGTCTGACGAGTGATAAATTTGGAAACTTTTACAGAAAGCCTATGGATGCTTTTTTTGCTGATGATATGAAAAGTCGAATCTTAGGAATGCGGTATGCAAACACAAATTTTGATAACAAAACTTATAGAATGACATGTATGTTGAGTATTTCCACTTTGCAAACTACAAATATGGAATTATTATAAAAAAAATTCATTCCGATAAGTCTACTGTTGCTCAGTTTTGGATGCGATCAAATACGATGCCTACCAACATCCCCAGAAACTTACAGAATTGCTGAATGCAATGTGCGCTATGTCATTTTAATGTAACATCATGACTTTTGACAACTTTTCATTACAATGCTGTAGATTCGGATCATTAAAATACTGCAAAAATCTGCAAACTATACAATTTAAATACTGTGCCATTCATTTTACATTTTGACTCTAACTGTAACATCTATATGAAGTAAAAAATTGATTATAAAAGTCTTCAGTTTCTCATTTATGGATAGATTTGAAATTGCTGTCTTCGAAGCTCATCGCGCAGATACATTGAACCGCAGCAGATACCTGCGAACTCTGAAATTTCTGTGGATAAATATATATGCGACGGATCACCCCTTATCTTTGATTATGGTAATATGTAAGGTAAATGCAAGTTTTTAAGTGTTCCTTTTCAAATAGTATTGAAGTTTGTATGACTGATATACAGCGAGTACTTCCAAACTTTGATATTTCTGTGTTGCAGCATGTGTGCCAATCTTTCAAATCATTTACTCCAACCGTATCATGTAATCTAGAAAATTCATCACAAAAGTCTTCCGCTTTTCTAAATACTTCAATTTTCCTTTTTCTACTCCATTGTGAGTTTTCGAATTTCTAAATTCATTTCTGAATTGTCCTGAAATGGTTTTCCTCCAAAACCAATGCAGGTACCTTAAACGTCTTTGAATTCTGTTGCTCTGTTGAATTAAGTTCGCTTAGTTTTTTTTGCTGCTTTGAGTTCTGGCATAATAAATGTTAGAAGTTTTCGGGTACTTTTTTTCAGCAACTATCAAACTGTGGATAATTGGACCTCAGCGGCCACTTGCAAACTTTGGAAATATATTTCATTCGGAGCACATTTTGGATGAGATGAAATCTCTAGATTCAGAATGCAAAAGCGACATTTAAAGTGGGCAAATCTGTTGGATTTTTCGTGTTATGAATTTGATCTATCTTTCATTTGAATTTTGAAGAACAGGGATAAATAAAATCTGTTCTATTAAGGAAATCTTTACATCAGTTCTTTCTTGGTATGAAGACTTGGAAAAAATCGCCAAAGGCCAAGGACAGACAGGTGACGAAATATTTCCAGTACAATTTTGACAAAAAATAGATCTTTTGTCGCGGAAACCAACGTTATAAGCCGAAAATCATATTACAGCCCACGAGACGCATTTCTTCACTCTCTTGGGTTCCTATTATACAAAACATATTAGAAGATAAGGGGGAAAATCACCAACGTGGAAAAACAAACCAGTGCCGAAATATTTCCAGTACAATTTTGACGAAAAATAGGTCCTTTTTCGTGGAAACCAACGTTATAAGCTGAAAATCATATCTCGGCCCCCAACCCGCTTTCTACCATTCTCTTGGGTTCCCAATAAGCATAGCATATTAGAGTAGAAGAAAAAAAATAGCCCAACTCCATGGACAGACCTGTGACGGAATATTTTCTGTACAATGTTGACGAGAAATTTGTTGTTTTTCGTGGAAACCAACGTTATAAGCCGAAAATCATATCTCGGCCCACAACACACTTTTCTCCATGCTCTTGGATTCCGAATAGACGAAACATATTAGAGTACAAGAAAACAAATCGCCAAAGTCCAAAGACAGACCTGTGACGAAATATTTCCAGTACAATTTTGACGAAAAATAGATCTTATTTCGTGGAAACCAACATTATAAGCCGAAAATCATATTATGGCCCACAACACGTATTTCTTCATGCTCTTGGATTCCCAATAGACAAAACATATTAGAAGACAAGGAGAAAAATCACCAAAGTCCAAGACCAAACCAGTGCCGAAATATTTTCAGTACAATTTTGAAGAAAAATTGGTCTTTTACGTGGAAACCAACATTATAAACCGAAATTCATTTCTCGGGCCTCATCCCGGATTCCTCCATGCTGTTGAGTTCCTAATAGGCATAACATATTAGAGTATAAGGAAAAAAATCGCCAAAGTTCAAGGGCAGACTTGTGACGAAATATTTTCACTACAATTTTTACGGAAAATTGGTTTTTTATGGTGGAAACCAACTTTATAAGCCGAACATCATACACAGGGAAAATAAGATTAGGAAAAGTACATTGATGGTCCCTTATTTGCTGATAATTTCATGAAAAAGATTATCCCATAAAAAATGTTCGTATGAGAATGGAATCTATGAAAATGTACTAAGCAATTAATTCATAGAAATTTATACTAAAATCCTATAACCGTCATAACATAAATGAGGAACTTTTGAGAAAAAAGGCGTGATATCAAACCATAAACTTCCCCTAGGGAAAAAAAGGTTGGGACAAGTACATTGATGGTCTCTTGTTTCTGGATGACATAGAAAAAAGATTCAGAACCAGGAAAAAAATTCTATACAAATAATAAACGCAAAATTGAAAACTTCAAAAAAATTCAACAAAAATAAAAAACAATCGAAAAAATTCTGTAAAGAAAAATAAAAAATTTTCAAAAAAATTCATAAATATTGGACAAATTGAAAAATAAACTATCCAAGTTACATGCAGTATAAAAATGTATGATATCAATTGTTGGCCAAGTTTTTATTCATAATTTGAAATATTTATCGAACAAATCGGAAACTTTAATTGAAATTCATGATAATTATTTTCAAGAAAAAAGTTAATGAAAAAAAGTCATAACGGAAGTTACGTGCAGTACTAAAATGAATTATATCAATTCGAGGTCAAGTATTTATCAGTTATTCGAAATATAATCTCCGGCGACAAATGAGCGTTGAGAATCCTTGTCGGGCTCACAACGTTTTATCAAAATTACTAAAAAATTAATGGAAGAAAAATCATTCAAAATTCACATGAAAGTCATTCGTTACTTCAACAAGGTACACACTTTAAAGAATCGATTCCCCTCCGACTTTCAGGATCCCCTGGTATTATTCACAACATTCAACTTCGATTGGATCGGTACAAATTATGTTCAAATACGTCTTAAACGTACTTGTCCGGCCCATCACTTTTTATTCAAATTGCTCATTCGAATACAAATCAAAAACGAAGTTAATGCATGTGTTAATATTAAGGAACAGTAATTCCCGAGAAAATAATTTTCCTTCGAATCGCTCTTGTCAAAATGAAAGTATTCGAATAAAAAGTGATGGGCTGGACAAGTACGTTTAAGACGTATTTGAACATAATTTGTACCGATCCAATCGAAGTTGAATGTTGTGAATAACACCAGGCGATCCTCAAAGTTGGAGGGGAATCGATTTTTCAAAGTCTGAACCTTCTTGAAGTAACGAATGACTTTCATGTGAGTTTTTACCGATTTTCATATGTTCTGGCTAAAAAAAAGGTTGCCATCGTTCTTATTATTCAAAAGGAAGATTCTGCAATTTTTTATTTCTATTAATTTTTTAGGAATTTCAATGAAACGTTCTGAGCCCGATGAGGATTCTCAACACTTATTTGTTGCTGGAGATTATATTTCGAATTACTGATAAATACTTGGCCTCGAATGGATATAATCAATTTTAGTACTGCACGTAACTTTCTTTATAACTTTTGCTTCATGAGCTTGTTTTTCCTCGAAAATAGTTATTATGAATGATTAGTGACTTCTATGCATAAAACGTCATTTTTTCAATCAAAGTTTCCGATTTGTTGGGTAAATATTCCAAATGATCAATAAAAACTTGGCCTTCAATTGATATCATACATTTTTATATTGCATGTAACTTGGATAGTACATTTTTCAATTTGTTTAATATTTATGATTTTGTTTGAAAATTTTTTAGTTTTTCTTTATAGAATTTTTTTCGATTGTTTTTAATTTTTGTTGAATTTTTTGAACTTTTCAATTTTTCGTTTTTTGTTTCCATAGAATTGTTTTCCTGGATTTGAATATTTTTTCTATGTCATCCAGAAACAAGGGACCATCAATGTACTTGTCCCAACCTTTTTTTTCCCTAGGGGATATTTTATTCCTAATATCAATATCTATCGTGATGTATTTTTTTATCAAATACTATAGAAAATTGTGACTGCTATTAATTAGAATGTCTCTCAAACTCATGATTTGCTTATACCTTGCATGTTAAATTTCCCAACTTCAACAACGAATATCTCCACTTTGGTACGGGCATGGTCTTCAAAATTTTGCAAGTACATTAAGGAAGCTATAAATAGTGTGTCATCTAAATTTTAAGAAAATCTATAGAAAATCGATTTACTCGTAAACGTCCTTAAGAGACATTGAGCCTCGAAGTCTGTTAGTTCGCGAGTGATTTGGCGGGGAATTTTGAGAATTATTTCCTCTATTATTTTCGCCATTATTTCCAGGATTTCCGGGATTATTATTTCGACTGTTTTCGGGATTTCCGGAATTCTGATTATCTCCCGTTGTGTCCAAATTTACTGTTTCAACCATTGTTGATACTAAAGAATTTGTGGTTTCTATTACCGAATTTTCTGGCGTATTTTCCGCGTCTAAATAATCGTCTTCCCATGTCGGAGATCGATTTAAAGATTGGACACTACCTCGTCGCCTTCTACTTTGCGAGGTGATTTCGTTTTTTCTTTCGCGATTGTAGTCGAGTTTATCGTCGAAAAATGAATTGAGCGAACGCGAAATAGTGCTTACTCCCGATAATTTGAGACGTTCAGCGTACTCGTCGTCTGACATATAAATTTTTATATACGATCTGGCTTTGGCGGATTACAATGTTATTTAATAATGTTCCGTCACTTACAGTAAGATGATCGCTAACATGATGTTCAGATTCGTTGTAGTGTTGAATTTCTCCGCTCCTGCTCCAGTCGTATTTTGGGTTGAATCTTAACATAGATCGGTCTGCCTTGGATGCGATGATCGGTAATCGAACGTCTGTTTGATTTATCGACTTTTCTAGAATTATCGGTCCTCCTCAGCAATTTGTATTCCCTCCGTTTGACTATCGTAGACGCGTTGGGTTTCTCGAGTAGTGGCTATCCCACCGCTGCCACCAATGTTGTGTCCGCGAAGACCGTCGCGAAGGGACGAGTTATCAAGGACGAGTATTTAAGGGATTTAAGCCAAAAGAGCCGAACTCCACCCGATACTTTTACAACAAGTTAACAAAAAGTTAATTAAGAAGTTACAAATTCGAGGTTTTATTGCCTCGAGACCAATCGTTACAATTCTCGTTAAAGACTGTCGAATTTTGGGTTAGTCGATAATTTTATAGATATGGGGGTTTTCCCCTTCTCGTGCGAATATAACCTAGATTTCCTTCTGGAAGTTTCGATGTTGACATCGAGGGTCCATGCGCTCGTTCGGGAGCATCGATATTTCACCATTGCTGCGTTTGCGCTGAGAGTGCTTAATTTGTTTTAATGAGTGCGATGTACGGGCACAACAGGAACAATCAAGTCTTTTTTTTATGATTGGATAGAAAATTCACTAGATAACCCGTGGGGCAAAAAAATGAGTTCACGTGGAACCAAAAGCAAAAGAATGGATATATCTTAATGACTTATCTCGTGATCATCGATTTGCAGACAAATTGTCGGTGGCTCTTGTACTCCGGGCACCTCGGGAAGACTTCGTCAAAATGTTGTTATTTGGTAATACGTCGTTTTTGATCCGTGGTCGATAATTGGGGTGGCCAGACCCAGTAACGCCCGGATTGAAGCGAAGAATCTTGATCGAAGAAAAGCTCATTCCGTTGTTGTCCCTGTGACGGTCCCGGAGCGGTCCTTTGAGCGTGAGGAAGAAAGTGGGGACAAATCTCGATGATCAACGAACCGTCGCCGATCGTCGAGGCGACGGACGCGAATTTAAATTTTCTCTCACACCCTATAACTTTTTTCCTATGCAACCCCCCGATGTGAAACCAGTGGCATTTTTCATCGTTTATCATTAAGGAGGCTCGGTCGCGAATGCCTGCGGAGTAGAAAAAAATAATTTTTTAATATCTCATAGTTAGATTATTATCAATAAAGACATGTGCAAAATTTCAGATGAGGTCATCGACCATTTAAGAACGAAAAAAATAGTGAAAGTTAGGATTTTTAACATTGGTCTTATGGAAGAGTTACTCTCAAAACGCGTGTTCTAAGGGATATCAAGAGACTCGGTAGAGTCTCGGGACAAGTACATTGACAACCCTGTCGTCTGCTGGCCCGAGACTCTCGCCGAGACTATACTTTCTCTGAATAAAACGATTCGCCGTGGTGGGGGTAAAATTGGCATGTGATTTTATTGAATTACGAAGCTCAGGAGCCATTTAGCAACTTGAAAATTGAAGTTTAAGCCAATTGAGTAATTCTCTTTCGATTCCGCCCTAAATCAGCATGATCGGTGTTGTAATTGCTGAGAAAAAACTTTGCACGGGCTCAAGATTATGCAAAAGTTACCAACACATTCAAGAATTTATGCGTCTGTATTTATAAACACCATCAAAGGCACTTTGATGCTCTCGAGTTTCTGATTCGTTGGATCTGACGACATCCATTTTTAGACGTTGTGATTGGTTGTTGAAATTAGTTGTTGATGATTGGAAATCTGACGTCAACTTCAGAACGTAGCACACGGCGCAGCACAGCTGGTAACAGCAGTCATAAATTCGACCGATATACATATTGAGACGATCCAGGCGGGTCGATAAAATAGTTATCGGACGTACCGATAAAGTAGAGCGCGGTGCGACAATCAATCAATCGAGGCGCCAGCGCCTGGGCTCGCGTATCGACCCACCTCGCATCGATCACACACGTTAACTATCCCGTTAAAATCTACTTAAATAAATTCAATCGTCTGACATGAAAACAACTGAAACTTAAGAAAGAATGAAGGAAAAATTAGGAAGGTGGAAATCTCACAGTAAAAGCACTTACAAATTGAAGAAATTTTACAATATCAAACAACTCGGGTAAATTCAAATTTAAATGTACTTCGCGCGCTTCAGGCAACAAGCGCACATTCGCCAATCAAGAGATCCGACCAATGCGAAACTGTCAAGAACAACGAATTAAGAAATCATTCACTGATAATTGGCGCAACGAAGTGTCGCGTTTGCGCGTCGCTGAAACTCCGAAAAAAGGCATGGGTCCGAGCCAATCAACCAATAGCAAAGAACATACGACACAAAATTTAACCAATCGGGAAATTTAAGAAGGTTTGAGATGAACTTGATTGGTGAATGGGCGTAATTGTCGCAATGCGACAAAATTATTATGATAGTTGGTCGTTGTTTCGCGTGAGTATAAAGAGCCCATGGAAACTGGTCTCAGGAGCCAGTCTAGTCCTCATCACGCTAGACCCGCTTTCACTAGCCGATCTCGAGACTCGCAACTCGGATCCGCATTACGCAAACTCGCCGACTCTGGCCTAGGAAACCAGAGCCCGCTTTACGCAAAAAAGAGAAATATCGCTCAGGAAGCACCCTTAATCATATACCACCGACCCATGCTGACAGGGTGGGCCCCATTCGATTTCGTTTGGGTTCAGGATTGTCAGTGTGGGGCACCGATCTAGTCAGGAGGGCGGGGATGGTTCGATTTCGTTCCGTCTGAAGATTTCTGGCTAGATTACCTATTCCTTGTCTGCCAAGAGGGAGGTGATCGTTCGGCTTCGTTCGATCAAAAGATTCTTGGTGGATTCCTCTCACTCATGCCAGGAGGGCGGGGACAGTTCGATTTCGTTCTGTCTGAAGATTCCTGGGTGGGTTCTAATCCTAAAAATATCTTTTTGGCTTCCTGAGTGCAAGTAGAGTCCATTTAAAATTATTGAACAAACAATTTTTTTTACGAATTTAAATTAAATTGCGAAAAACTAAATTTCATTTGCGAAACACCTAATCATTTGCGAAAACACTAAATTTCATTTGCGAAACACTTAATCATTTGCGAAAATACTAAATTGCATTTGTGAAACACTTAATCATTCGCGAAACACTTAATCATTTGCGAAAACACTAAAATTTGTTTGCGAAAACACTAAAATTCATTTTGCAAAACATCACATTTTATTTGCGAACAATAAGTCATTGTGCGAAACACTGAATTATCTTGCGAAATATCAATTATTGTGCGAAATATAAATTATTGTTCAAGTCACTATGCGGAAGACTGAAAAACTCTGATATTCATTTGCGAAGCCCTATTGCGACACATCTGATAATGGGCAGACTTAGAATCATTTGCGGTCAAAGAAATTAATAGAAAATTATTTTGCGAATCTAAGAATTATTTTAGAGATCATTTAGAATCTGTTGGCGAGACGTTAATTGTCTAGAGCACCGAATTGAGTCTATGACGAACCTTGTGCGAATTAAATTGTTTTGCGACATTTGAACCAAAAGTAGTTGCGATCTAGAGATCAGTTCTTTCTTTTTGTTGAAATTATCATACGAGACGAACTAGAAGTCAGTTCTTTCTTTTTTGTCAAATTATTATGCGAGTCAGAAACTAATCACGAACCGTCCATTTGGAAAGTTGCTGAGATTTTGTACTTAAACAATCACCAAACACAACAAAAATTTAATAAAAGCTTTATTTTTATTTCCACATTACTTTGATTTAACTCTTGTTTTTCTTTCATACCTGCTCCTTTTATTCATAAGAAGCTCGAATTCACGCGTAACGGGGTGTCCTGTCACCATCGTACCGTTACAATATATATATGTACAAACCATATGTGTCAGTTTTTGATCGTATGAACAGAGTTTCGACATTGCGAAGTGCGTGCGGGATCAATAAAAAAATAATTTTCGTCATCTAAAGAAGTGCATATTACTATTTATTTTGTTATTTGTGATATATTAAACCGGTATCAATGCGGCCGCGTAAATGTAGTCTGTGATGTGTGTGTGAAAAAGAATATATAAAAAATGCGCGATGCATATATGTCAACGAAACTTTTCAAGATTTCATTATTTCGTTCGATTGGAAATAAGTGTTAACTGAAATAATCCTTCAATTAAACCAGAGTACGAGAAATATTGTCCAGTGCGAATAAATTGTCAGTGGCGTGGTTATATATCATGTGTACATAGGTTATATATACGAATAAATAGAACAAAAATACACGCAACTGTTAGAATGATATTAGAAACTTTAATTGAATAAATATTTTCTAATTTATTTCTTGTGTCGTCATTATTTTTAAACATCCCCATATTTTGCTTGATATTCAGTTTGGCTCTGCCCTCTCCGATCCTTGTTTTCACCCGCTCAGTTTGCAGCGGATCGATTCATATTATTAATTCGTTCCCTAATATGTGTTCTATGATTTTCTACTCCTTCATGATGATTGTGGTAACATGATTCGAGAGGTTTCTAACCATGATCTTGAATTGCACATTTTGTAAATCAGATTTTCAAAAAAAATCTGGTCTTGGTATAGTGTGTAGTTATTCTTTTCCTATTAGGTCTGTCAAGTGATAAATTTGGAAACTTTTCCAGAAAGCCTTTGGATGCTTTTTTTGCTAATGATATGAAAAGTCGTATCTTAGGAATGCGGTATGCAAACACAAATTTTGATAACAAAACTTATAGAATGACATGTATGTTGAGTATTTCCACTTTGCAAACTACAAATATGGAATTATTATAAAAAAAATTCATTCCGATAAGTCTACTGTTGCTCAGTTTTGGATGCGATCAAATATGATGCCTACCATCATCCCCAGAAACTTACAGAATTGCTGAATGCAATGTGCGCTATGTCATTTTAATGTAACATCATGACTTTTGACAACTTTTCATTATAATGCTGTAGATTCGGATCATTAAAATACTGCAAAAATCTGTAAACTATACAATTTAAATACTGTGCCATTCATTTTACATTTTGACTCTAACTGTAACATCTATATGAAGAAAAAAATTGATTATAAAAGTCTTCAGTTGCTCATTTATGGATAGATTTGAAATTGCTGTCTTCGAAGCTCATTGCGCAGATACATTGAACCGCAGCAGATACCGGCGAACTCTGAAATTTCTGGGGATAAATATATATGCGACGGATCACCCCTTATTTTTGATTATGGTAATATGTAATGGAACTTGGTTCGGCAAGTTTTTAAGTGTTCCTTTTCAAATAGTATTGAAGTTTGCATGACTGATATACAGCAAATACTTCCAAACTTTGATATTTCTGTGTTGTAGCATGTGTGCCAATCATTCAAATCATTTCCTCCAACCGTATCATGTAATCTAGAAAATTCATCACAAAAGTCTTCCGCATTTCTAGATACTTCAATTTTCCTTTTTCTACTCCATTGTGAGTTTTCGAATTTTTAAATTAATTTCTGAATTGTCCTGAAATGGTTTTTCTCCAAAACCAATGCAGGCACCTTAAACGTCTTTGAATTCTGTTGCTTTGTTGAATTAAGTTCGCTTAGGTTTTTTTGCTGCTTTGAGTTCTGGCATAATAAATGGTAGAAGTTTACGGGTACTTTTTTTCAGCAACTATCAAACTGTGGATAATTGAACCTCAGCGGCCGCTTGCAAACTTTGGAAATATATTTGATTGAGGGCACGTTTTGGATGAAATGAAATCTCTAGATTCAGAATGCAAAAGCGACATTTAAAGTGGGCAAATCTGTTGGATTTTTCGTGTCTTGAATTTAATCTATCTTTCATTTGAATTTTGAAGAAAAGGGATAAATAAAATCTGTTCTACTAAGGAAATCTTTACATCAGTTCTTTCTTGGTATGAAGACTTGGAAAAAATCGCCAAAGGCCAAGGACAGACAGGTGACAAAATATTTTCAGTTCAATTTTGACGAAAAATAGATCTTTTGTCGCGGAAACCAACGTTATAAGCCGAAAATCATATTACAGCCCATGAGACGCATTTCTTCACTCTCTTGGGTTCCTATTACACAAAACATATTAGAAGATAAGGGGGAAAATCACCAACGTTGAAGAAGAAACCAGTGCCGAAATATTTCCAGTACAATTTTGACGAAAAATAGGTCCTTTTTCGTGGAAACCAACGTTATAAGCCGAAAATCATATCTCGGCCCCCAACCCGCTTTCTACCATTCTCTTGGGTTCCCAATAAGCATAGCAAATTAGAGTAGAAGAAAAAAAATAGCCCAACTCCATGGACAGACCTGTGACGGAATGTTTTCTGTACAATGTTGACGAGAAATTTGTTGTTTTTCGTGGAAACCAACGTTATAGGCCGAAAATCATATCTCGGCCCGCAACACACTTTTCCCCATGCTCTTGGGTTCCAAATAGACGAAACATATTAGAGTACAAGGAAAAAAATCGCCAAAGTCCAAAGACAGACCTGTGACGAAATATTTCCAGTACAATTTTAACGAAAAATAGATCTTATTTCGTGGAAACCAACGTCATAAGCCGAAAATCATATTATGGCCCACAACACGCATTTCTCCATGCTCTTGGATTCCCAATAGACAAAACATATTAGAAGACAAGGAGAAAAATCACCAAAGTCCAAGACCAAACCAGTGCCGAAATATTTTCAGTACAATTTTGAAGAAAAATTGGTCTTTTACGTGGAAACAAACATTATAAACCGAAATTCATTTTGCGGGCCTCATCCCGGATTCCTCCATGCTGTTTAGTTCCTAATAGGCATAACATATTAGGGTATAAGGAAAAAAATCGCCAAAGTTCAAGAGCAGACTTGTGACGAAATATTTTCACTACAATTTTTACGGAAAATTGGTTTTTTATGGTGGAAACCAACTTTATAAGCCGAACATCATACACAGGGAAAATAAGATTGGGAAAAGTACATTGATGGTCCCTTATTTGCTGATAATTTCATGCAAAAGATTATCCCATAAAAAATGTTCGTATGAGAATGGAATCTATAAAAATGTACTAAGCAAATAATTCATAGAAATTTATACTAAAATCCTATAACCGTCATAACATAAATGAGGAACATTTGAGAAAAAAGGCGTGATATCAAACCATAAACTTCCCCTAGGGAAAAAAAGGTTGGGACAAGTACATTGATGGTCTCTTGTTTCTGGATGACATAGAAAAAAGATTTAGAACCAGGAAAAAAATTCTATAAAAATAATAAACGAAAAATTGAAAAGTTCAAAAAAATTCAACAAAAATAAAAAACAATCGAAAAAATTCTGTAAAGAAAAATAAAAAATTTTCAAAAAAAAATCATAAATATTGAACAAATTGAAAAATGTACTATCCAAGTTACATGCAGTATAAAAATGTATGATATCAATTGGAGGCCAAGTTTTTATTGATAATTTGGAATATTTATCGAAAAAATTAGAAACTGTAATGAAATTCATGATAATTATTTTCACGAAAAAACTTAATGAAAAAAAAGACATAACGGAAGTTACGTGCAGTACTAAAATGTATTATATCAATTCGAGGTCAAGTATTTATCAGTTATTCGAAATATAATCTCCGGCGACAAATGAGCGTTGAGAATCCTTGTCGGGCTCACAACGTTTTATCAAAATTACTAAAAAATTAATGGAAATAAAATCATTCAAAATTCACATGAAAGTCATTCGTTACTTCATCAAGGTATACACTTTAAAGAATCGATTCCCCTCCGACTTTCAGGATCCCCTGGTATTATTCACAACATTCAACTTCGATTGGATCGGTACAAATTATGTTCAAATACGTCTTAAACGTACTTGTCCGGCCCATCACTTTTTATTCAAATTGCTCATTCGACAACAAATCAGGGCTCTTCTATAATGACAAATATAATAAAATGGATAAAAATAAAAATAATATCTCCAAGTAATTTGAACTTGATTGTTCGCAAGTTCGTATAGCAATATCCACTTCTCAATTTCTTCAGTGAACACATACCATTCGGTAAGAACCAATGAAAATGAGAAATAATCAGGCGCATTACTAGAAATTTTCGAACCTACTCAGCCATGCAATGTTTTTTTTTCTATAGTCACGTACACATTTTGATAAATATCACTAGTCGAGTACGACACGTGGATTCCTGGAATTTGTAGAAAAATTATTTTGTTGTGAATTATGACTCCATATAATATAAATAGATTAATCAACTTCATCTTTCATTTTCGTTTCATTTTGACAAGAGCGATTCGAAGGAAAATTATTTTCTCGGGAATTACTGTTCCTTAATATTAACACATGCATTAACTTCGTTTTTGATTTGTTTTCGAATGAGCAATTTGAATAAAAAGTGATGGGCCGGACAAGTACGTTTAAGACGTATTTGAACATAATTTGTACCGATCCAATCGAAGTTGAATGTTGTGAATAATACCAGGGGATCCTGAAAGTCGGAGGGGAATCGATTCTTTAAAGTGTATACCTTGATGAAGTAACGAATGACTTTCATGTGAATTTTTAATGATTTTATTTCCATTAATTTTTTAGTAATTTTGATAAATATATACACTCCCGCAACAGAAATAAATAAAAAAATAGAGTATTGTTCTCCAAATTGTAAGCATTCAGAATATATCAAAAAAGTTTGAGGTTATCGATCTATCTAAAAAGATATTGAATGTTGAAATATCTACAAACTCGATGTTCTGGGACGTTTCGTGCCGGTGAGACGATTCCGCAACGTCGCAGAAATCGGATGTTCAGCATAGCGCTGAAGCGCATGCGCGACATTTGAAGCGTCGACTGCCTAACCTGGAATTTGTGAAAAACACATGCACGTCCGGGCGTGGGTATACGCGTACATAAAAAGGTTAAAAAAACGAATCAATTGTATAAAAACGACAAGTTTCAACGATTAACACAATTTATGTATTTATTTTCCAACAATAATAAATTATGTTATACATCACAGGTAATGAGACCAGAAAAAATTCGTAATAGATCATGGAGTAAAATATCGTGGACTGTATGAAATCAAGTAATTTTCAGCTGCTGAATTATTGTCTCTATAATCTTTTTATTTTTCGTCACTCTTGGTCTACCTCCGACATCTTCTGCTAATAAAATTCGTACACCTTCGTCACAATCAGTTTTAAAAGCTTTTTTGACCAAAGCTTCGTCGATGCCGGCTTTTGATATTTTCATTTTCATATGTTCGGAAATATCGGTAAACTTGTGCAAGGAAGCTTTATTGCTTGCAGTTATTTTTGCAGTTGTGCCCGCTTTTAAAATACAAGGAACACTTCGCGTGTGTTTAGCAATTAGCGATTTTTCAACACCAATATTCTCTATTAATGTTTGGAGTATTTGCACGTCGTTAATCGCATTGTGAGCTTCTTGTATTTGACTGGGGTGAATGAAGTCTGTAGCAAGTGCTTCCTGAGAAAATTTCTGTTTGCTAAGCTTCCGATCTGGAAGTTTTTCTTTAAAAATATGTAACGTATCAGCAAATCCTTTTACTCTTGAACAAAATTCGTCCTTCAAGCCCAAATCGGCTGCCAACTTCAGAATCCTCAGTGCATCGAATCTGCCAACGAAAATAAGATTCATGAACACATATATCGCATTATGATAAATTCATGAATCATATTGAAACAATAATCACCTAAAAGCGTTGTGTGTTACAAGAATAAGCGGTTGGTCTTGAGATTGTAGAAAATAAAAAAAATTGGTAACCGCAGTCTTTGCTGGTACAGTACCCAATCGAGTATTTTCCAAATACATTTCCCCATTCAAAACTCGCAACCCAGTAACTTGAGTGGATCCAGGTGACATACCGTTTGACGGTATGATATATGAATCGAATGAAGCTTCACTGGTACATGCAGCAATCTATAAAAATATACATAAACAATTCATACTTTGTTATGGCAAAATGATCGTTAATTTTTACCTGGCATATTTCAGCTGTTTTGTGCAATCCAGTAGTTTCAAAATCAAATACAACGATAGAGCACCTTTCGAAATCAACGTTTTCTTGATGAAAAAAAAGATATTTCAGTTCTGGCGATATTGCGATTATCAAGAGACGCGGTAGCGGCTCGACGCCAAGTATTAAAAGGAAAAACTGCAGCGCAAAAGAAAAGCCAGCGCGAGCCCTGCCGCTACTCTTATATACGCGAATATGCCGGTTTTATGACGTCACAGAATTTTCAAATGGTTCTCACAAATAAACCATTTCATAAAAGAACTTGAAAATTTGTGACGATTTTTTTTCGATTTTTCTCTTTCCATTGGTCTTTGTTGCAAGTAAATCCGTCCAGTAGATCCTGAGATATGTAACGTTAGTGATTTAAAATCCATCATTTCGGGATTTTCATTTTCTTAGAGACAGAGGGGCGTAAGTTACGCTTGTTTACATTTGGACTTACGTCCTTTGCACGATTTCTTACTTTTGTCACACTCTACGTCACGCACTGCGCTGAACGCGGCTACCCCCTCTCCTTCTGCGTCGCCGAGCGAGAGAGACAGAGAATGGGCGCACAGCGGGGGCAATACCAGCTCCTGGTTTGCGCATAAAATATGTATATAATTATATAATATATATTTTATTTATTAATATTAATTAATAATAAAATATTATTATAATAAATATTTTATTATAATTAATATATAATATAATATATATATTATATTATACAATATATAATATAAAATGATAATAATATAAGAAAACAAAAAAATTGAATAATACGAATAACATTAAATAATAAATAATAAAAATAAAAAAATATAAAATTCTGGTCGACGCCGCTGGATTTTTCGAGGATGTCTAGGGCGATAGATCATGGGTTTTGGAGGACTAGGTTTAGGTACATTCTATCGCGAATTTCGATTTCTAGGTGGACGACCCCATAGTTTTTTATGTCCAGATATATTCCTCCATGGTTTTCGCGATCGAGGTTGACGGCTCCACAGGTTTCGATGTCCAGGTATGTTACTCCATGGTTTTCGTGGTCTCGGATAATTCCTCCATGGTTTTCAATGTCTAGGCATGTTTCTTCATGGTTTTCGTGGTCCAGGATAATTCCTCCATGGGTTTTGATGTCTAGGTATATTCCTTCATGGTTTTCGATGTCTGGATATGTTCCTACATGGTTTTCGTGGTCCAGGCATATTCCTCCATGTTTTTCGTCGTCCAGGTATATTCCTCCATGGTTTTCAATGTTTAGGCATGTTTCATCATGGTTTTCGTGGTTCAGGTATATTCCTCCATGGTTTTCGATGGCTGGATTTGTTTCTCCATGGTTTTCGTGGTCTGGGTATGTTTCTTCATGATTTTCGCAGTCGAGGTCGACGGCTCCACAGTTTTCGATGTTCAGGCATGTTTCTCTCGGGTTTTCGTGGTCGAGGATAATTCCTCCATGGGTTTTGATGTCTAGGTATATTCCTCCATGGTTTTCAATGTCTAGGCATGTTTTATCATGGTTTTCGGGGTCGAGGTCGACGGCTTCACAGTTTTCGATGCCCAAGTATGCTTCTCCATGGTTTTCGTGATCTAGGATAATTCCTCCATGGGTTTTGATGTCTAGGTATATTCCTTCATGGTTTTCGATGTCTGGATATGTTCCTACATGGTTTTCGTGGTCCAGGTATATTTCTCCATGGTTTTCAATGTATGGATATGTTTCTTCATGGTTTTCGTGGTCTGGGTATGTTTCTTCATGATTTTCGCAGTCGAGGTCGACGGCTCCACAGTTTTCGATGTTCAGGTATGTTTCTCTCGGGTTTTCGTGGTCGAGGATAATTCCTCCATGGGTTTTGATGTCTAGGTATATTCCTCCATGGTTTTCAATGTCTAGGCATGTTTTATCATGGTTTTCGGGGTCGAGGTCGACGGCTCCACAGTTTTCGATGCCCAAGTATGCTTCTCCATGGTTTTCGTGGTCTAGGATAATTCCTCCATGGGTTTTGATGTCTAGGTATATTCCTTCATGGTTTTCGATGTCTGGATATGTTCCTACATGGTTTTCGTGGTCCAGGTATATTTCTCCATGGTTTTCAATGTATGGATATGTTTCTTCATGGTTTCCGTGGTCTGGGTATGTTTCTTCATGGTTTTCGCAGTTGAGGTCGACAGCTCCGCAGTTTTCGATGTTCAGGTATGTTTCTCTCGGGTTTTCGTGGTCGAGGATAATTCCTCCATGGGTTTCGATGTCTAGGTATATTCCTCCATGGTTTTCAATGTCTAGGCATGTTTCTTCATGGTTTTCGTGGTCTAGGATAATTCTTCCATGGGTTTTGATGTCTAAGTATATGCCTTCATGGTTTTCGATGTCTGGAGATGTTCCTACGTGGTTTTCGTGGTCCAGGTATATTCCTCCATGGTTTTCGATGTATGGATATGTTTTTCTATGGTTTTCGTGGTCTACGTAGATTCTTCCATGGTTTTCGTGGTCCAGGTATAGTCCTCCATGTTTTTCGTCGTCCAGGTATATTCCTCCATGGTTTTCAATGTCTAGGCATGTTTCATCATGGTTTTCGTGGTTCAGGTATATTCCTCCATGTTTTTCGATGTCTGGGTATGTTTCTCCATGGTTTTCGTGGTCTAAATTGATGGTTCCAGTGTTTTCGATGGCTAGGTCTGAGTTTCCATAGTTTTTGTTTTCTAGGTATATTTCTTCATCATTTCCGTGATCTAGGTCGATGACTCCATACTTTTCGATGTCTAGGTATGTGTCTATATATTTTTCAATGTCTAGGTATATTCCTCCATGGTTTTGGATGTCCAGGTATATTTCTTCATAGTTTTAAATGTCTACGTTTGTTCCTTCATGGTTTTCGTGGTCCAGGTATATTCCGTCATGGCTTTTGATGCTAGGTCAACAATTCCATAGTTTTCGATGTTTGGTTATGGTTCTCCATGGTTTTCATGGTCTAGGTCGACGGTTCCATTGTTTTCGATGTCTACATCGACAGCTCCATGGTTTTCGATGGCTAGGTATATTTCTCCATGGCTTTCGTCGCCTTGGTATGTTTCTTCATGCTTTTCGAGGTCTAGATCAACGGCTCCGTAGTTTTCAATGTCCAGGTATGTTTTCCCATTGTTTTCGTGGACTAGGTTGACGACTTCATAGTTTTCACTATCCCGGTCGATAGCTCCATAGTTTCCGATGTTAAGGTGAATTTGTCAATGGTTCCCGATATGAAAGTCAATGGCTCCATAGTTTCCGATAGTGTGGTGAGTTTTTCTAAGCTTTTCGATATCTAGGTCGTCGGCTCTATAGTTTACGATGTCTAGTTTGGCGACTATAGGGTTTTCGATGTCTAGGTGGATGCCTTCGTATTTTTCAATATATATTCGCCAATTTTATATTTCCCGATATTTAGGTAAACGGTGCAATGGTTTACGATACATTTCCTCATAGTTATCGATATCTAGATCTGCGATTTAATAGTTTACATTGACGAGGCAGGTTCAGACGTTACAGAAGACCATTAAAAAAATATCACTGGACACCAATAACCATAAAGCTGTGGTCTTAGACATTGAATACCATGGAAACATCTCCTTGGACATTGCAAACCATTGACAGTATCCATGTCAACATGGAATCCATGAATGAAAAGAAGATAGTTTCAAAAATCATTTTTCCAAGTAAACAAGTGGAACTTTTCAAAAAAAGGAATAGGAAATGAAAATATCATCCCATTGCATAGGAATTTCCCAATCTTTCATTGGAAAATTCGATTTGCTGAATGGATAATCAAAATCGTCACCATTATTGCTTGTAAAAGGTTTCAACTCACATGAACATAACCGCACAGTTTTCGTCCGTCTATATAGAAAAATTGGCTGTGTCGATTGCTTTTGGCACATAGAGAAAAGCACTCAACTTGAAACAAATTGTTTTAAAAATTTTCGTCGAAGACGATGAATGTATTTTTTTTCTTAAGTAAATATTGTCACGCCTCTAAAAAATAAGCTAAATTAGAAAAAAAAATAATTGACAAAGTAAAAAAAGAACGCCAATTATTAAAAGGTCGCGACCGTAGTTTCCAATAATTTTCTATATTTGTATTATCAATAAAAAACTTCAAAATAGAAAAAAAAATGAGATCGTTTTCTGAAGTTGACAAATATAGTGAATGAAAGACGATTCCTATATAGTTGTCACGTCTCGCAAAAAGAAGTGAAATCAGTAAATATTAAAACTTCAAAAAGTAAAAAAGGCACGCCAAGTATTAAAAGGTCGTGACCGTCGTTTTAAATGATTTTCTATATTCGCATTGTCAATAAATAAATTTAAAAAAATGTTTAACTGTGAAAAAATATGAGATCTATTGTAACATATACAGTGAATGAATTACGTTTCCTGTAGGAATTCTGAATTTTGGAAATAAAAAAAAATGAGATCATTTTCTAACGTAGCCAAGTACAGTGAATGAATTAAGGTTCTTGTGGAATTCATTCGTGTACACTTTTAGCCCTAATCCCTCACTTATTCATAAAAATT
Organism: Venturia canescens; assembly: GCF_019457755.1. NCBI lineage: Eukaryota > Metazoa > Arthropoda > Insecta > Hymenoptera > Ichneumonidae > Venturia > Venturia canescens. The sequence continues at coordinate 26,022,696 of NC_057422.1, read as the reverse complement.
TTCCAGCAAACGTCACAGAGCAACAAAGGTTTCTCGAATGATTCTGCAATTATTAAGAGATTATCATCTGTTTTTATGCTAGCACGGGTTATAAACTTAAAACAGTTTACGCGTACAAGTGCATGCATTGTATCTATACGATGAACTGCACAAATTCATTTTCAACATTACACACAAGCTTGGCGTGCATGGTTTTCAATCGGAAGCTCGGCGAAGGAATGCCTCATCCGTCCATATATTTGAAGAAAACTTGATGATCCTCTCATGTAATTGTTTTTTAATTTGCCATCCCTTTTCCATCCAACTATTTTATTGAGTAGTTCGACGTAAGATCTCGCGCTGTGTACACAAAGAAAAATATCTATTCTTGACCAGTTTGACTGATAAATTCATTACTCCAAAAGTTTCGTATTCAACGCGTTTTCTTTTCTCAAATCAATGTTTACACAGCTTACTTCTTTGTTCATCCATTTCAATACTTGTGTAATTCATCCAATCATCTGCCCATTTGGTAAAAAAAAGAGTGTACGGACAAACGAGTGAAAGTGACGCGTCGATAAATTAAAATGCGTATGGGCATGAAAGAATGGCCGTATCTATCCGTACAAGATAAAGGCATATAAAGGGATTGATTGATTTCATTTCTTTATCCGTTCGTTTAATTGTTCAATTTTATCCACAAATTTCACCCATCTGTATTGTTTACCAAATCATTATATAACAGGGCCCCTCTTATTTTATTGGGGGATCGGTTTTTTTCACACTCGTTCATACAATTCTAATTAATTATTGTTTTCATAGTAAATTTAAACAATTGTCTCTTCCCGAGCTTCCGATTGAAAACCATGCACGCCAAGCTTGTGTGTAATGTTGAAAATGAATTTGTGCAGTTCATCGTATAGATACAATGCATGCACTTGTACGCGTAAACTGTTTTAAGTTTATAACCCGTGCTAGCATAAAAACAGATGATAATCTCTTAATAATTGCAGAATCATTCGAGAAACCTTTGTTGCTCTGTGACGTTTGCTGGAAAATTTTTATGAATAAGTGAGGGATTAGGGCTAAAAGTGTACACGAATGAATTCCACAAGAACCTTAATTCATTCACTGTACTTGGCTACGTTAGAAAATGATCTCATTTTTTTTTATTTCCAAAATTCAGAATTCCTACAGGAAACGTAATTCATTCACTGTATATGTTACAATAGATCTCATATTTTTTCACAGTTAAACATTTTTTAAAATTTATTTATTGACAATGCGAATATAGAAAATCATTTAAAACGACGGTCACGACCTTTTAATACTTTTAATCTTTTCATCGATAATTTATAAATTGCTTACCGCTGATGTACGAATCATGTAAAACGTCTGATATATTGCTGAATCCACTTTCTGTTTGGTGCGTAATTCCTTCTCGCTGTGATATTGCCGTAGTTTTTGCAGATCTTTTTTTTTGTAGCGAAAAGCCTTTTTCCTTTTGAATTCCACCGATTTTCTGTATTTGACTTGGGTCTCCCTCTTTCCATCTTCGGATTCTCGATATTTATGCGTTTCTTTGCCCGGTGATAAATCCATTAACTTATTAACTTCAAGTATATATTTAGTACCAATTTTTTTTTGAGCTACTGCAGCTGCAACCCTATAATCGAAAAATTCTGATCCCGCGTAGAATTTTGATTTCGGGTGTTTGTTAGCAGCAAGACTGTTAAAACTTTCATTTGCTTGACTTGATGCGCAAGGTGCAAGCTTATCGGCGTTGGCAGCAAAACAATCAAATAATTTCGAAACGGATTCATTGAGGTTTGTTTCGGACAGAGGCTGCCCCCGTGGAAGATACTTGTGTACAGTACTATGCATTAATGCCTGGACAGATGAAATATGTTGTGATTTTACCGACTGCGCATCTTCATTTGTCGGAGTTTTTTGAAGTACGGCGGAGTTTCAGACACATGTGTCACGCGTAATTTCTAGCCTCGAATTAAGAGTAGCCACACACGCACCAATAACCAAAACCTAACCCTAACCAAAGATCGTTGTTGAATGATCTTCATTATAGCACTGTAACAAATAGTGAAAAATGAATAAATATGCTAATGTAAATTTACAGTTTTCGAGTTATGTATTTTAATATTAAGAATTTTCAGGGAGATCAAAATAATTTGATGAGAATTTCAAAACGTCGAACACAGTATGGCGACTGGAAGTCAATCTAACGGTCAATGATTTGTCTGCTTCCTCACGAGCGAAGCCCTCGGAGGGAACACTGATATCCCCGGTGAGTCTATGCTGGTGAATCCGACGTAAAGATTCGTTTTTTTAGAAACGAGATAAAGGAAATACTCGCGTGGGTGCATTTTTGCCACGGGTTTCACCTGTCTAGAATTTTTTTCCTATAGCGGTGTCCTTCCTCACGAGCGAAGCCCTCGGAGGGAACACTGATTTCCCCAGTGGGTCTATACTGGTGAATCCGACGTAGAGATTCGTTTTTTTGTAAACTAGATACAGGAAATACTCACGTGGGTGCATTTTTGCCACAGGTTTCACCTGTCTAGAATTTTTTTCCTATAGCGGTGTCCTTCCTCACGAGCGAAGCCCTCGGAGGGAACACTGATTTCCCCGGTGGGTCTATACTGGTGAATCCGACGTAGAGATTCGTTTTTTTGGAAACTAGATACAGGAAATACTCACGTGGGTGCATTTTTGCCACAGGTTCCACCTGTCTAGAATTTTTTTCCTATAGCGGTGTCCTTTCTCACGAGCGAAGCCCTCGGAGGGAACACTGATTTCCCCGTTGGGTGTAGGCGGGTGAATCCGACGTAAAGATTCGTTTTTTTTTGAAACTAGATAAAGGAAATACTCGCGTGGGTGCATTTTTGCCACAGGTTTCATCTGTCTAGAATTTTTTTCCTGTAGCGGTGTCCTTCCTCACGAGCGAAGCGCTCGGAGGGAACAGTAATTTCCTCGGTGGGTCTATGCTGGTGAATCCGACGTAAAGATTCGTTTTTTTAGAAACTAGATACAGGAAATACAACGTGGGTGCATTTTTGCCACAGGTTTCACCTGTCTAGAATTTTTTTCCTGTAGCGGTGTCCTTCCTCACGACCGAAGCCCTCGGAGGGAACACTGATTTCCCCGGTGGGTCTATACTGGTGAATCCGACGTAGAGATTCGTTTTTTTATAAACTAGATACAGGAAATACTCACGTGGGTGCATTTTTGCCACAGGTTTCACCTGTCTAGAATTTTTTTCTTGTAGCGGTGTCCTTCCTCACGAGCGAAGCGCTCGGAGGGAACACTGATTTCCCCGGTGGGTCTATGCTGGTGAATCCGACGTAGAGATCAAGAGACTCGGTAGAGTCTCGGGACAAGTACATTGACAGCCCTGTCGTCTGCTGGCCTGAGGCTCTCGCCGAGACTATCTTTTCTCTGAATAAAACGATTCGCGGTGGTGGGGGTAAAACTGGCATGTCATTTTCTAGAATTGCGGAGCTCAAGAGATGTTTTGTTAAGCGAAAATTAGTTTGGAGACTAAATTTCAAAATCTCTTTCGAATGAGCCCGAAACCAACACGATCAGTCGCGGAATTGCTGAGAAAAAACTTTGCACAGGCTCAAGATTATGCAAAAGTTACTAACACTTTTAGAAATTTGACATGTCTGTATATAAAACCATCAAAGGCCTCATGTCCCTCGGTCTAACTTCGCGGCGGTGTCGTGGACTGACGTCACATGCCGAGAGCTCGAAAGTCACCAGCCGAAGTTTCACGTCATGTTGACGTTTGGGGTTATGATGTTATGAAGTGCGTGCGGGATAACTAAAAATAATTTTCGTCATCTAACGAAGTGCATATTACTATTTATTTCGTTAAATTTTGTGATATACTAAACCAGTATCAAAGCGGCCGCGTAAATGTAGTCTGTGATATGTGTGCGAAAAAGGATATAAAAAATGCGCGATGCATATGTCAATGAAAACTTTTTTCAAGATTTCATTATTTTGTTCGACTGGAAATAAGCGTTAACTGAAATAATCTTTCAATTAAATCAGAGTGCGAGAAATATTGTCCACTGTAAATATATCGTCAGTAGGCTAGGTTATATATATGAAGGCGTCAGATTATATATATGAATAAATACAACAAAAACACACAGAACTGTTAGAATGATGTTGTAAACTTTAATTGAATAAATGTTTTCTAATTTATTTCTCATGTTTCCCATATTTTGCTTCATATTCAGTTTGGCTCTGCCCTCTCCGATCCTCGTTTTCACTCCATCGGTTTGCAGCGGATCGATACATATCATTAATTAATTGCCTAATATAACATGCTGATTGTGGTAACGTGATTCAAGAGGTTTCCAGCTATGATCATCAATCTCACATTTTGTACATCAGATTCTCAAAACAGTTTCTGGTCTTGATATAAGTGTAGTTATTCTTTTTCCACCTGGTCTGTCGAGTAACAAATTTTGAAACTTATTCCAAAAAGTCTTTGGATGTTTTCTTTGCTGATCATATGAAAAGTCGAATCTTTGGAATGCAGTAGGCAAACACAAATTTTGACAACAATACTTATGAAATGACATGTATGTTGAGTATTCCCACTTTGCAAACTACAAATGTGGAATTATTAGTGAAAAGATTCATTACGCTAAGTCTACAGTTGCTCAGTTTTGGATGCGATCAAATATAATGCCTTCTAACATCCATGGGAACATACAGAATTTCTGAATACAATGTTCGCTATGTCATTTCAACGTAACATCATGACTTTTGCCAACTTTTCTCTATAATACTATAGATTTGGATTATTGAAATACAGCAAAAATCTGCGAATTATAAAATTGATATACTGTGCCACTCATTTTACTTTTTAAAACTAACTGTGACGTATATATGAAGTAAACACTCATCACAGAAGTCTTCAGTTGCTCATTTATGGATAGATTTCAAATTGCTGTCTTCAAAATTTATTGCGCAGATACATTGAATCGCAGCAGATACCTGCGAACTCTGAAATTTCTGTGCATAAATATGTGTGTTAAGTATCACCCCCTATCTTTGATTATGAGAATGAGTAATAGAACTTGGTTTAGTAAGTTTTAAAGTATTTCTTTTTAAATACTATTGAAGTTTGTATTACTGCGGTATGAAGCGAATACCTCCAAACTTTCATATTTTTGTGTCGCAGCATGTGTGCCAATCATTTAAATTTTTTACTCCAACCGTAACATGTAATCTCAAAAATTCATCACAAACGTCTTCAGCTTCTCTAAATTCCTAAATTTTCCGTTTTCTATTTTATTCTGAGTTTTTAAACTTTTAAATTCATTCCTGAATTCTTCTGAAATTGTTTTTCGCCAAAACCAATGCAGATACCTTAAACGTCTTTGAATTCCGTTGCTCTGTTGAATTAAGTACGCTCAGTTTTTTTGCTTCTTTGAGTTCTGACATAATAAATGTTTCCGGGTGCCTTTTTTCAGCAACTATCAAACTGTAGATAATTGGATCTCAGCGGCCACTTGGAAACTTTGGAAATATATTTCATCGGGGACACGTTTTGAATGACACGAAAATGTCTAGATTCAGAATGCAAAAGCAACATTTAAAAAGGGCCAATTCTGTTGGATTTGTTGTGTCTTGAATTTGATCTATCTTTCCTCTTTTCCTTTCTTTTTCCTAACGTTATCAGCCGAAAATCATATCTCGGCCTGCAACACGTATTTCGGCATGCTCTTGGGTTGCCAATAAGCATAACATATTAAAGTATAAGGAAAGAAATCGCCAAAGTCCAAGGATAGACCTGTGACGAAATATTTCCAGTACAATTTTGACGAAAAATAGGTCTTTTTTCGTGAAAACCAACGTTATAAGCCAAAAATCATAAATAATTCGTAGAAATTTAAACTAAAATCTTATAGTCATCTGAACATAAATAAGGATCTTTTGAGAAAAGAGACGTGATATCAAACCATAAACTTCCCCTAAGGAAAAAAAAGGTTGGGACAAGTACATTGATGGTCCCTCGTTTGCTGATAATTCCACCCATAAAAAAACTTTAAACAAAATTTTTTTTTAATTGTAAAAAAAATTATTTCATAAAAAAAAATACAGAACAATTCGAAAAAAATTTTACAAATCTTGAAAAAACGTTATATTAAAAAAAAACTAATCTGCATCTATTTTTTAAAGTGTCAAAAGAATCAAATAACAAGTAAAAAATAATAAACCGAAAAATCGCCCTTGAAATCATTTTGGAAACCGATGCCTCATTTTTCTTATTTGATTCGAACAGCTAAATCAATTGAAAAAAATTCCATCTAATTTACGTGCAACATTAAAATTTATTATATCAATTCGAGGCCAAGTATTTTCTAATGAATTGAAAATTTGTATTACGTGCAGCACTAAAATTTATGATATCAATCGGTGGACAAGTATTTTATTAGTAACTCCAAATTTTGACATTATTGAATTGTTCTAAGAAGCTTTCAAATCCAAAAGAATCACATGCTAGCTAGTCATTTCTTACTCTATGGTGGCAGAGACTTATAAGAAAATCGATTCTTCTCAGACTTTCAGGATCCTCTGGTATTATTCTCAAAATTCGACGTCGATTGGATCGATACAATTTATGTTTAAATATGTGTTAAAAGTACTTGTCCGGCCCATCACTATTCATTGTGACAGGAAGCTAGTCTCGAACATTTTCCGTCCTCAGTTGTTCGACCGTTGTGTAATGCGTAGGCGCCCTGGATCGTGTAGGTATGTTATATCGATTTTGGATCAGGGTCTGAGAGATGTCGCCCTAGGACTGAACAAGTGTCGTCAAATTCGTCGGCGCCTGCGCGTCGATCGGTGGTCGAACTAAGCAATAATTGTAGGGGATAGAGAACTCCCGGATCTCGAAAAGCGTTAGGAGAGCACTGTACGATCGGCGGTCATAGCGAAAAGTAGCAAAATAATATAACTATTGTAACAGGTTCTTATAGAGAAGATTCCTGAAATATTGAAGAGAATTTATTTGTCAAATATTGGGAACTACTTATAGTTCAAACGGAGAATTTACCGGCACGAGATTTTGTCAATAAGCTCAGTAAAAGAATATTATTTGTCAACGAAATTATCGAGAGGTTGGACATTATACGAAGGTTTCAAAGTAAGTACTTGTCTAAGTTTCTTTCTTTCTTTCTCACGAGATCTTTCCTTTCCTCTCATTTTTCTCGTTACGGGTCGTCAACTTCCCCCCCCTTTGAGAAAAGAGTCAATACATGAAATTGAAATATTATAGCTAATCCCTACACCCAGAGATCTTGAGACAGAACGAACCCGAACTGTCCCGGCCCCTCTGGCGTGGAAAGGTAGGAGTCCTACCCAAGAATCTTGTGACCGAACGAAATCGAACGGCCACGGCCCTCTTGGATAGAAAAAGGATTGGAAATCTACCAGGAATCTTGAGACAGAACGGAATCGAACTGTCCCGGCCCTCCTGGATAGATCGGAAACTCTCACCTAAGAATCTTGAGTTCAAACGAAATCGAATGAACCCGGCCCTCTTAGCGTGAGAGAGGAAAGGTGTTATTCTGTTTGAATTCTGAGTGGGATAATAGCGATGTTATTTTGCTCTTTGTTTTTAGAGCTATTTTTGAAAATAAGCGAGAATTTTATGTTTCTTTATTCTTTAAATTTGGGCGAGTTCACGCGGCGAGATCCGGAGGCAAGACTGGCTTTTGGTTATGGCATGCGAGTCGAGCTCTCAGGGATTCGAGACGTGACTGGCTCCTAGCGTGGCGAGATTCGAGACGAGACTAGCTACCGGAGCTTCTGCGCTCGGGTTTTTATACTCTCCCGAACAAAGGAAATAATAATAATAATGCACTTGGACTTTGTCCCTTACTCCAATTCGCTGCGCGACTTAATCTCGAACCTGGGACTCCCACTCTAAATTCTCTGATTGGTGCGCTAACTCCCCCGCGTGGGTCCCAATTGGCCGAGTCGAGCTGTAGTCACACTGCGCATGTGCAAGAATTCAATTTAATAAAATGAATTTTGGATCGATTTTTATCCCTTTTAAGTCTTCTTCTATTATTTGATTTTGTTTTCTATTGATTTTGTTCACAAGATTATTTTTATTTGATTTTATTCACTAATTTGCCGAAAGTCACGTTCTTGCACGTGCCTGTTAAATGTAGGTCATCGCGCATGCGCACTGTGCACGCTCGATCTCTCAAAGAAAAGTTTTCTTAAATTTTTATATAATTTTAATCTGAAATTTTCACCAAATTGTTCAAAATGTGTTTCTCTAATGATCCGCATTAATTTTCGGAACAAGAATAATATTATTTAATCATTATTCAATAAAAACAAGAGTTAAGAGAATCTAGGGAATTTTGTTGAAATGAAATTGAGTTGGCAGCGCTGAGCGCCTCGCTTCCCGAGCGTCGCTTCGCGAAGTGACAGTTTTCCAACATGGCCGCCGGTGTAAACACTCGTGCGTGCCATGTCGTTGAAATAAAGTTCTCGAGTCGGTGTTTCGCTTCACTATATGAAGTAAAAAATTGATTATAAAAGTCTTCAGTTGCTCATTTATGGATAGATTTGAAATTGCTGTCTTCGAAGCTCATTGCGCAGATACATTGAACCGCAGCAGATACCTGCGAACTCTGAAATTTCTGTGGATAAATATATATGCAACGGATCACCTCTTATCTTTGATTATGGTAATATGTAATGAAACTTGGTTCGGCAAGTTTTTAAGTGTTCCTTTTCAAATAGTATTGAAGTTTGTATGACTGATATACAGCGAAAACTTCCAAACTTTGATATTTCTGTGTTGCAGCGTGTGTGCCAATCATTCAAATCATTTACTCCAACCGTATCATGTAATCTAGAAAATTCATCACAAAAGTCTTCCGCTTTTCTAGATACTTCAATTTTCCTTTTTCTACTCCATTGTGAGTTTTCGAATTTCTAAATTAATTTCTGAATTGTCCTGAATAGGTTTTCCTCCAAAACCAATGCAGGTACCTTAAACGTCTTTGAATTCTGTTGCTTTGTTGAATTAAGTTCGCTTAGTTTTTTTTGCTGCTTTGAGTTCTGGCATAATAAATGTTAGAAGTTTACGGGTACTTTTTTTCAGCAACTATCAAACTGTGGATAATTGGACCTCAGCGGCCACTTGCAAACTTTGGAAATATATTTCATTGAGGGCACGTTTTGGATGAAATGAAATCTCTAGATTCAGAATGCAAAAGCGACATTTAAAGTGGGCAAATCTGTTGGATTTTTCGTGTCTTGAATTTGATCTATTTTTCATTTGAATTTTGAAGAAAAGGGATAAATAAAATCTGTTCTATTGAGGAAATCTTTACATCAGTTCTTTCTTGGTATGAAGACTTGGAAAAAATCGCCAAAGGCCAAGGACAGACAGGTGACGAAATATTTTCAGTACAATTTTGACGAAAAATAGATCTTTTGTCGCGGAAACCAACGTTATAAGCCGAAAATCATATTACAGCCCACGAGACGCATTTCTTCACTCTCTTGGGTTCCTTTTATACAAAACATATTAGAAGATAAGAGGGAAAATCACCAACGTGGAAGAACAAACCAATGCCGAAATATTTCCAGTACAATTTTGACGAAAAATAGGTCCTTTTTCGTGGAAACCAACGTTATAAGCCGAAAATCATATCTCGGTCCCCAACCCGCTTTCTACCATTCTCTTGGATTCCCAATAAGCATAGCAAATTAGAGTAGAAGAAAAAAAATAGCCCAACTCCATGGACAGACCTGTGACGGAATATTTTCTGTACAATGTTGACGAGAAATTTGTTGTTTTTCGTGGAAACCAACGTTATAAGCCGAAAATCATATCTCGGCCCACAACACACTTTTCTCCATGCTCTTGGGTTCTAAATAGATGAAACATATTAGACTACAAGGAAAAAAATCGCCAAAGTCCAAAGACAGACCTGTGACGAAATATTTCCAGTACAATTTTAACGAAAAATAGATCTTATTTCGTGGAAACCAACGTTATAAGCCGAAAATCATATTATGGCCCACAACACGCATTTCTTCATGCTCTTGGATTCCCAATAGACAAAACATATTAGAAGACAAGGAGAAGAATCACCAAAGTCCAAGACCAAACCAGTGCCGAAATATTTTCAGTACAATTTTGAAGACAAATTGGTCTTTTACGTGGAAACCAACATTATAAACCGAAATTCATTTCACGGGCCTCATCCCGGATTCCTCCATGCTGTTGAGTTCCTAATAGGCATAACATATTAAAGTATAAGGAAAAAAATCGCTAAAGTTCAAGGGCAGACTTGTGACGAAATATTTTCACTACAATTTTTACGAAAAATTGGTCTTTTATGGTGGAAACCAACTTTATAAGCCGAACATCATACCTAGGGAAAATAAGATTGGGAAAAGTACATTGATGGTCCCTTATTTGCTGATAATTTCATGAAAAAGATTATCCCATAAAAAATGTTCGTATGAGAATGGAATCTATAAAAATGTACTAAGCAAATAATTCATAGAAATTTATACTAAATTCCTATAACCGTCATAACATAAATGAGGAACTTTTGAGAAAAAAGGCAAGATATCAAAACATAAACTTCCCCTAGGGAAAACAAGGTTGGGACAAGTACATTGATGGTCTCTTGTTTCTGGATGACATAGAAAAAAGATTTAGAACCAGGAAAAAAATTCTATAAAAATAATAAACGAAAAATTGAAAAGTTCAAAAAAATTCAACAAAAATAAAAAACAATCGAAAAAATTCTGTAAAGAAAAATAAAAAAATTTCAAAAGAATTCATAAATATTGAAGACATTGAAAAATGTACTATCCAAGTTACATGTAGTATAAAAATGTATGATATCAATTGGAGGCCAAGTTTTTATTGATAATTTGGAATATTTATCGAACAAATTGGAAACTTTAATGAAATTCATGATAATTATTTTCAAGAAAAAAGTTAATGAAAAAAAAGTCATAACGGAAGTTACGTGCAGTACTAAAATGTATTATATCAATTCGAGGTCAAGTATTTATCAGTTATTCGAAATATAATCTCCGGCGACAAATGAGCGTTGAGAATCCTTGTCGGGCTCACAACGTTTTATCAAAATTACTAAAAAATTAATGGAAATAAAATCATTAAAAATTCACATGAAAGTCATTCGTTACTTCAACAAGGTACACACTTTAAAGAATCGATTCCCCTCCGACTTTCAGGATCCCCTGGTATTATTCACAACATTCAACTTCGATTGGATCGGTACAAATTATGTTCAAATACGTCTTAAACGTACTTATCCGGCCCATCACTTTTTATTCAAATTGCTCATTCGAAAACAAATCAGGGCTGTTCTATAATGACAAATATAATAAAATGGATAGAAATAAAAATAAGATCTCCAATTAATTTGAACTTGATTGTTCGCAAGTTCGTATAGCAATATCCACTTCTCATTTTCTTCAGTGAACCAATGAAAATGAGAAATAATCAGGCGCATTACTAGAAATTTTCGAACCTACTCAGCCATGCAATGTTTTTTTTCTATAGTCACGTACACATTTTGATAAATATCACTAGTCGAGTACGACAAGTGGATTCCTGGAATTTGGAGAAAAATGATTTTGTTGTGAATTATGATTCCATATAATATAAATAGATTAATCAACTTCATCTTTCATTTTCGTTTCATTTTGACAAGAGCGATTCGAAGGAAAATTATTTTCTCGGGAATTACTGTTCCTTAATATTAACACATGCATTAACTTCGTTTTTGATTTGTTTTCGAATGAGCAATTTGAATAAAAAGTGATGGGCCGGACAAGTACGTTTAAGACGTATTTGAACATAATTTGTACCGATCCAATCGAAGTTGAATGTTGTGAATAATACCAGGGGATCCTGAAAGTCGGAGGGGAATCGATTCTTTAAAGTGTGTACCTTGTTGAAGTAACGAATGACTTTCATGTGAATTTTTAATGATTTTATTTCCATTAATTTTTTAGTAATTTTGATAAAACGTTGTGAGCCCGACAAGGATTCTCAACGCTCATTTGTCGCCGGAGATTATATTTCGAATAACTGATAAATACTTGACCTCGAATTGATATAATACATTTTAGTACTGCACGTAACTTCCGTTATGACTTTTTTTTCATTAACTTTTTTCTTGAAAATAATTATCATGAATTTCATTAAAGTTTCCAATTTGTTCGATAAATATTCCAAATTATCAATAAAAACTTGGCCTCCAATTGATATCATACATTTTTATACTACATGTAACTTGGATAGTACATTTTTCAATGTCTTCAATATTTATGAATTTTTTTGAAATTTTTTTATTTTTCTTTACAGAATTTTTTCGATTGTTTTTTATTTTTGTTGAATTTTTTTGAACTTTTCAATTTTTCGTTTATTATTTTTATAGAATTTTTTCCTGGTATAATAATTTCTTTTAATGTATAAAACCGAAACATTTTCGAATTATTGAAACTACTATTTTGAAAAGCGAGCGAAAAAACGTGTAAATTAAAAATTTGATCAATTCGAAAACGGCGAGCGCAATCGAAATTTCCCCAATAGTCGAATGCAATCAAAATGATAAATAAAAAAATCAACGATCCTGTAAAATCGATAAAAGTTGAATAAATCCGAATTGTTAAAATTGTCAAAATCTAATTTCCGCGTTCTCACGTTTCTTTCATACCTGCTCTTTTTAAAATTAAGGTAGCTCGAACCGACGCGTGGCGGCGTTCAGGCCAGGTCGGCAAGAGCGTTACGTTACAGTATATGTATATTATTATGTACTACAGAGATCGTCACTGTATACGTGATTTTATTCAATAAATGTTTACAAAGAAAATATTGTAATTAGCTCGACGATATGAATTGTATATATTGAATTTTCGTTGCCTCGCTTTATTATTGAGACGCGCGCATATCGACGTTTTTTCATCGTCGTGTGACAATTTTTAAAAAATACATATATTCAGCGCCATTTATTTCGCATGATTAACGTAGTACGAAGACCTTTCTCGAACACACATCACGACTTCCGCTCTCAGTTTGCAACGACAAAATTGTACGTACGCATATACATGCGCGGCCGCGATATAAAAATTCCACCATATATTATTCTAAAGTCCTGTTGAAATACGTTGTGCGCGATCGAAAATTTTCATTACATTTGTGCGCGACAATAATTCGAAACCGCGACGCGTCGAATGTGTAGACAATTATAGTGTTCTCGACGAATATATTACAAACATGTACGGTGCGTCATCACGTGGCTTCGCCGATGACCGTTATGCGTAACGAGATACACACCGTGTACATATATATATTTTGTAACGAAACGCTCTAGCCGACCTGGCCTGAACGCCGCCACGCGTCGGTTCGAGCTACCTTATTATTAAGGAGCAGGTATGAAGGAAAACGCGGAAACCAAGAATTCTTGTAGAAAATTAAAATAATCAAATTTATTCAAATAACTGATCGAATTTTGACAAAAATAAAAAGCTTCGCGATTGCTTTTGATGATTTAAACAGTTTGGTGTTTTTTTTTCTATTGTCTTGCTTTATTTTACCGGGTCAGGCGAGAGAGAGACCCGAAAGACCCGAAAACGTTGCAAATTCTCTGTCTGAGAAATTTTAAATTTCTCAATTTTCGAATTTTAAAGTGTACAAACAAAAATCTGTTTTTTAAAATCGCAAAAACCCGAAAATCAATGTCTACCGCACGCTGTATTTCGCGAAACTCAATATTCCCGATGTCCTTTCACGCTTGTTTTCTTTAAAAAAAAAAAATAAATGAATCCAAGAGGATCTCTTCGCTTTTACAATTTTTCAATTTTGTTTTGACTTGATATAATTTTAACTCGATCTATCGCCTCTTGGATTTTTGTTAATTTTCTAAATTGCGTTAGGTCTCCGTACCCGGCCAACTCGGACAAGATTTTTATCAAATTTGAATTTAAAATTTTAATTAACCAAAAAAAAAATTATTATAGCTCTGCTCTTAACGATCATAAAATGACAAAATAGAATCTAACATGAGTTAAGACAGGATAGCGTAGACCACAGGCTCTGGGATTGAAACGTCACCGAATCGCTCCGAGATCTTGTGCATCCACTAGGTTAGGTAATTCACCGTCCACGGGCTGTGGGATTGAAACGTCGCCGAATCGCTCCGAGATCCCGTGCAACGGAAATTTGGAAAAACTAAGAGTGGACCCTGGACTCTGGGATTGAAACGTCACCGAATCGTTCCGAGATTCCAGGCATCCAGGATAATTTAGGAAAGGAATTTATGAGTTTTGAGCAGAGTGCTTAGTTAGTACTGTAAGATAGAGAGGTCCGAGTTGATCCTTGAGGCAGGGAGAACTGACTGCCGAATGAGTCGCGCAGCGCTTCTTATACCCCGTTCCCCACCATGAAACTCTCGAGCGCCGAGAATCTCCGTTTTCGACCGGTTCTGCGCATGAACTTGTAACGCCTTCTCAGATTGGCCCGTTGCCATGATCCGCGCTCGCCCGTTGGTCGAGCGGGCCAACATACGATGCGCGGACTACCGCTTTTTATGATTTTCAGCTTATTCTGTTTTTCAATAATAAAAACTTCGATTTGATTAGTTATTATTCAATTTTGTCTTTAATTTGGCATCGTCACTTTGTTAAATACGATTCGAATAATTACAATTGCTAAAAGTCACGTACGCGTCCTATAGCTCATCAACGCTCTGCTCGCGCATGCGTAGCAGTCGATTTTTACATTTTTTTGTTTGTGATCATATTTTACACTTGTAATTATTTTCCTTAAGTTCATATTATTTTTTTCGATGATTTTAAACCTAATTACTCGCTTGGACGAGTTAAATAATAAATAAAAAGAAAAGAGTTATTTTCCGAAAATATAGCGCGGCAAAGTTCAGAGCGGCGCCGGTAGCTCCACTCAGACTCATGCCTACCGGCCTAAGATGTCCGCCACCTGTCAATAACGACGAGCGTGGTCGCCGCGATGTTTTGTCCGCGATCTAAAGATCGCGGAGTTTCGTTAGTTTCGACGGGCTCGGGCCGTCGCGCGAGTGTTTCGTCACAGTATTTACAAATTTTTTAAAATATTAAAAATTTTACAAGTATAATAGCATTTACATTTTCATGTAAAAAATGAGACAAATATTAGTACAATTAAATAGAATTATGTTTAGTTTTTGAAGGAATAATAAATAATTAGACATGATTGTTTAACATATGTACAATGGTCACATGCATGTAACTTGATAATATTTATTTAACAATCTCGTTTTTAACGAGAAAACATGCTTAACAAGAAATATTTTTGAAGAGTAAACAAAACAGATTATATAATTTTATTTTTAATCGATGTTGATTTCGACTTGGATTGGTAAGTCGACCGGGATTCCTCCCATCGTTGTTGAAGCTGCAACATAAAAAGAATTGAGATTCATTATTGAGCAGTGAATTGAGACAAAATTGTTTGAGTTTTATATGTTGTCAACTTACCTTCGGTAATTTTCGTCTCACCAATTTTGATAAGACGTCTCCTCATATCCGGATCAAAATGATTTATTCCGTCAACGAAAATTTGATGACTTCCGGCGTCATTTACGCTGATACGCGCCCAGAAAACAAAATTTTTGCTCCTCGGTATTCTCCGAATTTTATTAGGATCTGGAAAATAATGAACATTGGGAACAATCGGTAATTAGAAATCTCTATATTTATTTTATTGAACATTTATTAACATTTATCATGAGTGTCGAAAAAAATCGTTCTACCATGGAGATGACTTTAGTATGTGTACATGTCTGATGTTGCAACAACAACCTTGAAAAAAAAATTGGATTTTTTTAAAATATTTCCAAACGTAATTAGATTCTACAATGAAATGAATAATTTGATATAAACTTACGAGTAAAAATCATAGCCGATGGCTTTTTGATAGAGCCCAGTAGGGCATTTAGACTTTTATTTATTGCCTCGGAAGCATTATTGGTTCGAAAACTCTTTTTATTATGTACTGATAAGTTATTTGCTCCAAAACCATGAATCCATTGCTCGAAAACATATTTTAAGAAGCGAGTCATTTTCGATGCCATGTTGTCCGGCACGCTATTCACAATTTTGGTGAAGAGCCGCGCAATCATTTCCGGTGGAGCCAGAGGTAGTGCCATAACCATTCTTTTTAGTTTTATCCCCACTGGATCCTTCCGGAACTCTTTTATAAGCCCACAGCTCCGCCAATGTCTTTGAATAGTCTACGGAAAAAACATATTGTACTAAAAAAATGAATGCGACTTTTTAATATATCTTTGCGCACTATGGACAAAAAGGTGATTTCCATGTTTTTACGTGAATCTGATTGATTTGGACCGAAGGTGGTAAAAAAAGATCAAGAAAAATAAAGATTATGTGGAAGCACGGATTGCACTCACCTGGGTGAAATGGAAAAAACAGCCAACTTTTTCGATCCCAGAATAGACGGCATCTGCTGCATTCCTGATTGCAGTTTCAAAGTCTGAAATAACATAACGTGGTTTCCACCCCGATGCGATGTCATCGCGCACTGCTTCCAGTATTTTTTCATACGAAATTTACCTCTTATTGTCCATTATGGCATATATTACTGGAAAAACCTGACAAAAAATGAAGTACTATAGTTAGTATCCCTTAATTGTATATCCATGCTGTAAATTTTTTGCTATATATATAAATATATTTACTTTTCCAGCGATGTCACCCGAAATTACAAAAAGTTGATGAGGCTGTCGGTGCCTCCGGCGAAATACGGGCTTAAATCTAAATGTACCATCGAGGTGCATCTCTTTCGAGTTTTCGAATAACTCTACGAATTTCAGTGAATATAAAAGCAGTGACGGATTCTCTTCTTCACCGACGAATTGAGCTGTCATTGAAGCGTTGATCCAGCTCTTGGGGTTTTTCGCTATTTTATACCTCAAAAGAGATTTTCCCTCCGACGACATGAGGTACTCTGCGTACGCAAGAAAATTCGGAGGATTCCGCGGCTGATTTTGACGGAAATCCCGCCCCATTTGCGAACGAACGCTTACGTATGGGCACATTGATGCGGCCAATGAATGTCTGTAAAATTTCCATTGATTATAATTTTTCACGTTGTATGAGGTCAAAAACGTTTTCCACGGTTTACGTATATAGACCTGGATGGACTTACTCACCAACGAGACCGTTGTAAACCTGGGTCGGCTGCCCCGCCAAAACCGTGGTTTTTATTCTATTTTTGATGTCTACTTTAAACGAATGGATTTCCTTTACTTCGTCCAGTTTTGGCTGTCCATTGTGTTTATAAGTAAGCACAAATGTTTCCTGCTTGTTTGGCTCTCGAAACAAATTGCCCGCATCTTCGCATCTATAACCGGGGCTGTTTTTATTCTTCTTTTGATTGCACACTACATACCTATGGGTGGAATTTTTTAAAACCAATTTTTATGCATGTTAAAAGTATTGGCTACAATAAAATTGGTTGACCAATATATTTAAAAATATGATGGGGAAAGTGAAACATACAAGAAACAAACTTAAAACTCCGACATATACTTGCCGTCTATACTCTCCACGTGGACAAGAGCTTTTACTTATTATACTTGTGCGAATTATTTATTGTTCCACTTATCAACTATGCTCCCCAGTTGAATGATGAATATTATACGTATATCCGTCGAAATTTTTGTCGTTTGATGCGCGAATTTTGCGTTTCGATTGCATTTTTAGCGATTAGCTATTAACGCGTTTCTTTATCGTTCAACACGAGACGCCGCGCAACAATTTTTCAAAACAATTGAAAGTTGTTTGTCGTCTTCACGACGAAAAACAATAATTGAGCGGTGGGGAATTTGCACGGCGCAAATTCCCCATCGTTTGTCTTTTGTTTTTCCATAGCCATGTCTATATTATTTCGACTATTAGCAATTTGAAGGGTGCAAATTCCCCACCGCTCAATTATTGTTTTTCCATTGATTTCTATATATTGTAACGGTACGTTTGTGCTAGTGCACACCGTCACGCGTGGATTCGAGCAATTCTATGATTAAGAAGAGCGGGCATGAAAGAAAAACAAAAGTAAAATGAAATTAAATTGAAAATAACAAATTATTTATTAAATTTTGAATATTCACGGATTAAATTACAAAAATAAATGAATTTTGTTTTGCATGAGAATTTTGTTTCCGGTATTTTTCTTTGTATTGGAATTTCGCAATTATCTATTTTTCGAAATTATAATAATTATTATCTCGCATGAAGGAATTTGTTTTTAATGTCAAATTTCTAATATTTCTCGTAATTATAACAATAATAATCTCGCCAACGCTGGTTTTGACAAATTTTTAATTAATTTTATTGGATAATTTTATAAACTCACTTTTTGGCTCGATATAACACAAATTTGATTGTTCGAGTGGATTTCTTACTGATTTCACTCTTTCGACTCGATATAATTCAAATAATGATTTTTAGTGAGTGATTCGCTTTTGGAATAATTTAATTAACTCGAAATAATAAATGACTCGAAATTGTCTCGTTTTGAGAATAAAGAAAATACTCAGATTTGATTGAAAACAAATTAATTGATTAGTTAAATCACCACTCAGAAAACAATGACTCGTTGATGGAAAAGAATCCACCCAGAGATTTTGAGACAGAACGAACCCGAACTGTCCCGGCCCCTCTGGCGTGGAAAGGTAGGAGTCCTACCCAAGAATCTTGTGACCGAACGAAATCGAACGGCCACGGCCCTCTTGGATAGAAAAAGGATTGGAAATCTACCAGGAATCTTGAGACAGAACGGAATCGAACTGTCCCGGCCCTCCTGGATAGATCGGAAAATCTCACCTAAGAATCTTGAGTTCAAACGAAATCGAATGAACCCGGCCCTCTTAGCGTGAGAGAGGAAAGGTGTTGTTTTTTGAATTCTGAGTGGGATAATAGCGATGTTATTTTGCTCTTTGTTTTTAGAGCTATTTTTGAAATGAGCGAAAAATTTATGTTTCTTTATTCTCGTCTGATTTGGCGAGTTTACGTGGCGAGATCTCGAGGCAAGACTGGCGTTTGGTAATTGGGAATGCGAGTCGAGCTCTGCGAGATTCGAGACGTGACTGGCTCCTAGCGTGGCGAGATTCGAGATGAGACTAGCTGCTGGAGCTTCTGCGCTCGGGTTTTTATACCCGTTGAAACAAAGGAAATAATGATCATAATACTTTTCGACTTTGTCCCTCTCTCTGATTCGCTGCGCGACTTAATCTCGAACCAGGGACTCCCACTCTAAATTCTCCTATTGGCTCGGTAATGCCCCACGTGGGTCCCAATTTGCTGATTCGAGCTAGAATTACAATGCGCATGTGCTAGAATTTGATATGAATCAATAAAATAGTTTTTGATCAATTTTAACTTATTTTAAGACTTCTCCCATTATTTTGTTTTATATTCTATTAATTTTCTGAACAATAACATTTTTATTTTATTTTCATTCATTGCTTGGTCAAGACTGAGTTTATTGCACGTGCCTGTGAAAGTAGGTCACCGCGCATGCGCATTGTGCACGCTCAATCTATAAAAGAAAAGTTTTCTTAAAAAATTAAATGTTTTTACTCTGAAATTTTCACCTAATTGTTTAAAATATGTTTTTTTAACAGTCCGTATCTTTGTTTTTAACAAGAAAAAGATTATTTAATTAATATTTAATAAAATCAAGAATTTTGAGAGTCTAGGGAATTTTGTTGAAATGAAATTGAGTTGGCAGCGCTGAGCGCCTCGCTTCCCGAGCGCCGCTCCGCGAAGTGACAGTTTTTCAACATGGCCGCCGGTGTAAACACTCGTGCGTGCCATGTTTTCGAAATAAATTATTAGAGAGTGTGTTTCGCTTCAATATTTATTTATCGATTGGGAATTTGGACGGCGCAAATTCCCCATAGTTCAACTTTTGTTGTTCACAGAGAGATTAATAACAACTCTTATCGTTTTCAATCTCGGCGTACACATTCGTTGAACAAAGAGACGCGAGTAGACTACATACAGGTATGGCGCCCCCGACTCCTATCCCCACTCATTCCCCCACCACAACACCTACCCACTCCAAGTTATTTTTTCCCACTCCACAGGTAAATAGCTTGGCGGAGAGGTGTGAGGGGGGAAGGAGGGGGATAGTGTGAGAAGTACCATACCTGTATGTTTTTCTACTTTTTTCTTTTTTTCTCTTTGGGAGTAGTGGGTCGAATAACACTGTTGAATACATTTAAATTGTTTTTTTTATTTTTCACTCATATTCTAAATACATTAATGGTTTACAAAATATTTGAAAAAACCCACATATTTATTATGATTACAATATTGTTTATGTAGTTGACGCGCTGCATTTTTTTATCTACGCGTACAACACCTTCGTGTACAAGCAAATCTACGATCCGAGAAACTACCACCACCACCACTCATCATATCATTTTTACGAACACTGTTATTTATCCGACGGGATGCGAAGGCTTTATAATATTAACGCACTATTTCATCATTTTTTCGGGGATTATCAGAGAAGAGATTGTTGAATTTATCCATACCAAAACCACAAGACATAAGGTGCAAAAAAATAACACAAAATTGGCCACAAACGTCTGAAGAATCACTTTGGAGTTGCTTAACGTTGAAACGGAAGAACTTGCGATTTCTCCGGAGTCGTTCGAGGTATTGTGGAATGATTGGTGGTAATCCGTAACTATCGAAGTACCATCCGCTTCCATTTCGATCAACGTACATTGCGACCCAGTGATCGCCAGGTTTTGAGTGTTCATCTGTGTTCATAATTATTCCAGCAGGCCTTGTCCAAGTACGAGGAATTTCATCAGCCGGAAATACTCCAGTAGTCGCAATCGGTAAATAATGTAGAGCGTCTCGAATTTGTTGTGTGTTCATGCTCCGTTAGCAAATTGAAGAATGGTGAAAAGATATACTTTTTCACTTTATATCTGAATTCATAACAGAGGCATATCGCAGAGTTATAATGCTCATGAATAGTTTCTATTCCTTCAAATGAGAACTTCGTTTTGAGGAAAATTTATACAGGGGAAACAACTCATAAATGAATCTTCACTCTTGTCGTCCGTTTCTGGATTTTTTTTCTCCTCCTCCGGGAGTACAGTGACAGGTACTTGATTATTCATCCGTAGGATAAATTTTTTCAACATGAGAGCCTGCGTTAATGCACAACGATTCGTAGGCTTCACAGCACCCAAACTATGTCGTAGACATCTACTGCGTGACGTGGATAATTTTTTGAATCCTGGGCATCCCCATTCCGGTTTTTCGAGATCGTTGATTTCTCGCGTAATTACATGGCTCAATAAATCGGCTTTTTCGTGACCGCGCGTCCAAATAGTTTTTGCATGCCGTGCTATTTCACGCAAATTGGCATAAAGTTGTTTACAGGAGACATCGCCCTCGTACCATTCCAATCCATGGTGATGAAGAGTCAAAATTTGATTCTCATGACGTATTATGCTGGGGAGTTCGTGGAATGCGTATGGAGGAGAAACAATCCAATGCATGGTGAAAGGTTGATTTAGAGCAACGACGGCAACTTCTTTCGGTAAAAAACGATGCTCTCTATCACACATTCCCTGAATGTCGATGATTATTTCCATTTTTTACGTCCGTACTGAACAGCGGCGCGCGATGAACTGACTTGTTTTCTCTCCAAAATCCAATTCTCCGTCGAAAAGACGAACGACGAATGCAGAGTAATCTGACACCTGCTTTTTCTTGAAGTTCAACCGCTGAAGTCAGCAATTACTTGACGCGAGGCATCGATCTCCAGAACATTATCATATTCTGCATATACTATATAATTTACAGTAGAAGCGAGTGCCTCGGCAAATCGTACCTCGATTCTCACACTTCCATGTTTCACTAAATTCCAATGCGAACTGGTATTCGCGGAAAGATCAGGTGTCAAGTCAAATGCGAAGAGACAATAACCCTTTGGATAATTTTCTCGATTGATTGAGTTACCCTCGTTCAAAAAATGTATTCCTGTACCAGAAAATAATGTATGATAGGCATCAATGTAAAGATTATTTTGGGTGAAATCAGGTTGTAGAGGTCGAGAAGGTACTTGCGCCCCATCCACATATAATGAGAGGTAATTGATTTTATAGTTTTGAAAATTGAACGGATTCATTTGAACGTTTCCATTATATGCTCGATTATCGACAAATCCGATTATGATTCGTTTTGGAAGTTGCCCAAGCACGATGTTGTCAATCGTTTCTCCATGCACTCCTCCATGTAGCGAAATGGCTTTAACTTCAACGCGTGTAAGAGGGTATTTTGCTGTTGTTTTTGCCAATACACGAGCATGAGAGAGTAAAACTCCTGGTGCGATTTTTGTTCGTCTTACTAATAATGTAGCTTCGCTTATATTCAAGCCACATGAAATATCCGGTTGAGAGCTCATTAGACAAAACGAGTCTCTTGCTCTCACAAGTCGTAGACGCATTTCTATACCATTTAAAAGGAAACGTTCTTGATTGAAAATATCACAATGTAAATGTCCAATTAAATCGACTGTTTTTCCAGCTGATAGTAGTTTTGCTCTTTCTCGCAAGCCGATATTATTTTTAAAACTCGTATCATCCATTTTCCCTGGAGTATCATCACTCCATAAAACGGAAGTCAAGTGAGATTTTTTGGCCGCAGGCCCATAATTTAACAATGTTTCTATGTAAGCACGGTATGCATAAGCGTTATTCGGTGGTGAAACGAATTTTTGATTTAAATACACATCCACTTGATTAAACATGGAGTGTAGTAAATTGTTTACAGGAGCAATTTCTGGTAATTCCTTGGGCGCATCTTTCGATCCTTCAGCTTGCAAAGAGGTAGATGGAGTTTTTATTTGCACACGAAGACTTAACATGGTATGAACGAGATCGATGTACCCATCACCTTGTCCGAGAATGACGAATTCTATCGGAGAATCATCTGTTAGAGAGGAAATAGGCTTATAGTGCACCCAATTTGATCCCTCGATCGTAGTTTGCGTAGGTGGTAGCGAAAAAAGTTCGAGCTCAGATTTTAAGGGGGTTATCGTTGTACAATACGCGCTTAAATGTTGGTGCGCCGCGATCGGAGCTGAGGATACTCGAGTATACTCCCCACTCCTCCCGAAACGATAAACTTTTGCGAATGACTGTAGTCACACACGCGTAGCTCTAGTCTGTACGTGTGAGAACTCTCACGTCTGGCAACGTTGCTCCTTGTGAAAACAGTCGTATCAAAAAAGTAACAAGGTATTTATTTTATTGTTTCACAATGACGGGACGAGTACGAAAGAAAAACGGTCCTTTAGCAAAGCAAAAGGTAATCGATCATAGACGAAAGGCACTTTTGGCTATGGCAGAAGCAAAAAAGAATAAAAAAAGCGCGTTGCAAGAGAGTGTGTGCGACGGAAACAGGATAGTTAACCTCAAAGTCCTGGAACAATAGATGATTTGTTGTACCTGTAAATCTATCTTGAGTTTTGGAGATATAAAAAGTGAAACACGCGAAGGTTTACATTCGCAATGGACTATTTCATGTCGCAGCTGTAATACGCTAAATGTTGTTAACAGTGGAAACAAACTGCAGTGCACCAAGGGCACGTACTCTGAAACAAATTTAGCAGCTGTACTTGGTAATTATTTATATTGAAATGGTATAATCAATAAAATCTACAATGTTATCAAATAGTGATGAATTATATAATTATTTACAGGTGGTATTAACTCAGGACTCGGATGCACTGGTTTGAATAAAATTTTCTCGTGCCTGGATGTTCCAACTATATCTATGGACATGTTCAAACGGTATGAACGGGAAGTCGGTCCAACAATTGAAGACGCTGCAAAAGAAAGTTGCAAAAAAGCAGCTCAAGAAGAGAGACAACTTGTTTTAAGACACGCTAAAGAACTTGCAAAAGTTTTGTAAGAAAACATGGCAAATTATTTTTTGGAATTTTTCAATGAATTTTTTATCTCAATTTTAAATCTCGCAGTGAATTTTGATCATGTATTGATTTTTTACAAACAATCCAATTCGGATATTTCATAAGATTTCAATCTCTATACATTTGTGAAATTTTTTTTCATATTTATTTTTTTATAAATCGAAAAATTCATTTATTTACAGACTATTTTTACAATTTTTAAATCTTTTACATGAGCAATATTTTATTTTTATTAAGGATGTCAACAAAGTGACGTAATATTTGTTGACATTTTAGTCCATCATGCCTGGTAATTTTTTGTAGTATCGACAAAATTCAATAAATTTAAATTGAACTATTTTTCTAAATTTGTTGATTCTTCTCCTTCCTAGGCCTTCCAAGATAGTTCAAGACGTATATTCTCACATTGAAATTCTTGAATCCTCTAGTGATTCTTCCGTTAACCCAAATAATTTTGATGATGCTTGTGGGGATATTGTTAATATAATAATATCCTATGATATGGGCTGGAGCAAACGAGGTACCGGCAGAAGTTATGATAGTTTAAACGGCTATGGAGCGATTATTGGATTTTTTGGTAAAAAAGTGTTGGATTACACGACTCGAAATCGTCAATGCAGTTTGTGTGATAGAGGTCACCATTCGCAAAGTCACGATTGCAGGAAAAATTTCGAAGGTAGCGCCAAAGCTATGGAAGCCGATGCTGGGGCAGAACTCGTGAACAATAGTCGTATACTGAAAGAAAAGAATCTGAAGGTTCGTGTCGTAATTGGCGACGAAGACAGCTCAACTATTGCTGCTATTAAGAAAGGAAGCAATGTTGAAATTTATAAATTAGCTGACAATAATCATCTGATTAAAAATTTTGTTAGCGAATTATATGAATTATCAAACAGCTACAAGGAGTTAAAAAAAACAGGAGTCATAGCTCATTTCAAAAAATGTTTCTCTTATGCTATTGCTCAAAATAAAAATGATACATTTAGTTTAGCCAATAGCTTGAAAAATATTCCTGAGCATTTTTTTAACAAGCACGAAAACTGTGGGGAATGGTGTAAACGAGCTGAAAATGGTAATGAGCAAACTATCGTTTTAAAAGACGAATTTTTGTTTGTTAAACTTCAAGAAGTTTTTTCTACATACGCTAACAATGCTTCTAAATTCAGTGTTGCTGCTTCAAGTCAAGCGAATGAAAGTTTGAATAGTATGATAGCGTGCAAAGCTCCCAAAGCAAAATGTTACAGTAAAAGCCAATCAGCTGATTATAGAGTTGCTTGCGCTGTTCTCTCAAAAAATGATGGGGATAGAGGTTTATTTACTGTCAAAAACAATCTCGGCTTGAAGCAGGCGTCATTCACAACTCGATATCTCACGAAAGTAGACAAACTAAGAGAAAATAAAACCAAAACAAAAAAGTTGAAACAATCGAAATTGAGGAGACTTGAACTAATTGCGGCACGGAAAAATTTGCGTAAAACCAGAGAAAGAACAGAAGGTATTACATACCAGACCAACTGTGGTATAAATAATAATCAAGTTCTTCCGATCGTTACACATAATGATATTGTTAATTCTCAAAGCTATAAATTTATTTACTTTGATTTAGAAACAGCCGGCCTCGAAGTTTCTCACAATATACTGCAAATTGCTGCAGTTTGCGAAGATTTTCAATTTAGTGTATACATTTTGCCAACTTGTTCAATTCCTGCTCAAGCTACCAAAGTAAATGGTTTAACTTTCGTCAATAATGAGTTACATTATAAAAATGAGCAAGTCTTCGCGATGAGTCTCTATGATGCATTACTTGCATTTGCAGAATTCTTGAAACTCGTCTCCGAATCTTGTGTTTTAGTTGCGCACAATGGTAATAGGTTCGACTTTCCGCGCATAATCACTGCTATATTAAACACCGGATTAATGGAACATTTTTCAACTGTTAAACAATGCTCAGATACTTTGTTGGTTTTTAGAAAATTACTTCCAAATCAGAAAGGGCCTGGAAGTCTTACTTTGATTCAATTGGCAAAATTATTCTTAACCGTTGAAAATAATCTTAATTTTCACGAAGCATTATTCGATGTCAAAGTAATGCGAGAGCTTGTTAATGTTATTACGACGGAAACTACGTTACTTTCTTTCAGTAAATCATTTTCTGAAATGATTTCTCGAACAATTAATAACCAAAAAATTTCTAGCGTCGACTTAAGACCATTGAAAACAGTTGTATCGAGAGACATAATTGGAAAAATAGCCCTGGCAGGTTTCACTGTAGACAGTTTAAGCGAAATTTATAAGTCCAGTGGCAACGATGGAATATTGAATAACTTATCTAAAAAATCAGAAATTACTAATAAGCCTACTGTGACCAAAAATAAAAAAGTTATTCAAAAAATCATAAGTTTTTTAGAAACTCATTAAAATTTTTGTGATAAGTATTAAAAGTTTCTTTTAATACATTTGAAGCCAAACTGTATTTTCAATATATTTGAAAATTAGAAAATAAGAAGTGATAACATATAAAAATAAGCAAGATCTCATGAAAAATCCACGTTATTTTACTACTTTTCATCTCCTCACGCTTTTCTATTTTATCAAAATAGTATGTGCGTTATTTTATGTAGTTATCTCATTTCATTTTTAACTTTTTATACAATAGTACTTCCACTGCCGTGACCGATACTACTCGTTAGTATAACTACACATATGTACTGCACATATGTACGGTATATACAGTTATTCACAGTACATACATTTCAATTTCCCCGCGGCGCGAGTCCTGGCACTGGAGAGCACTACATAGCCGACTTTGCAACGTTGCCACATAACACCGCTATACGTTCCGTCGTGTCTCACTCGCGTGTGATTTTCGTCGAAATGTGCAACTTTATACTACAATATCTTATAAACCGTGAAGCTAGGTGTACTGAAATTTCAGACAGTGGTTCTAAACATAGTCACCTTCAACATATTCGTTTTTAATGAAAAACTATAGAAAATTAAGCGAGTTATAGGAGAAAACGTGTCTTTCGCGACGAGCTTGCGACGACCTTTCCATAAGAGCCCGTGTATAACAAAAAAACTTTGCGATTTTGTTTCTCGAAAAACATGAAGCTAGGCCTTCTGAAATTTTAACACGTTATTTGCAGTGATGGAATGAGTGCCTCATAATTTTTTTAAGTATTTCTATAGAAAATGAAATATCACGATAACCCCCTTAAACATTCGCATGAGTGTGTATGTAAGAAAGCCATGTTCGCTGTATTCCGAACGATCTCTTATGCAAATATATCAGCTATGCTACGATAAT
Organism: Venturia canescens; assembly: GCF_019457755.1. Taxonomy (NCBI): domain Eukaryota; kingdom Metazoa; phylum Arthropoda; class Insecta; order Hymenoptera; family Ichneumonidae; genus Venturia; species Venturia canescens. Next base: position 25,995,313 of record NC_057422.1, on the reverse strand, counting down.
TTCTCCTTTTTTTCGTCGTTTTCCTCCGTTTGTTAGTCGGTTTCTTCTTAGTTTTCTTTTTCGTTTTAGTACTTTTCTTCTTTTTCTGAGCGGTTCGTCTCGTTCCACGGACACTGAGAGAATGACCAGATGACGCTTTTTTCCTCATTTTATAGCCCGCACCCGTCATTAATTTATCTATTTTTTCCTCAGCTTTCCGTTTTAAATTATTACCAGATTCACGTAGTCTGGTATGAAATGATTCCTTCAAATTCATATTATTTCTGACGACATCAGATGCGATATTGGCACCTGTGCGAATAGCTTCTTTACCGATCGCAGCAGCTCCTTTTCGTAGAAGTGGTAATACACGACGAAAGAGTCCTCCCAAAAAACTTCCGATTCCGTTTCCTCGTTGGTTCGGGGCACCGACATAGACGTGGCTGATTCCACCATAGCCGCGACGCCCATATTCCAGCAGAGCATCCTCGTCGTCGAAGTAATGTTCCATCAGTTATTTATTGTAAGCGCTTAAAATGTAGCGTCACGGTCAACGTCCCCTCCTCGAATGGAATTGGTTGTCCAAATTCGTCTCTTATATCGATTTCGATCGTGTGGATTTCATGGCGTATAAGAGGGATGTATCGTGGAGAAGGGAAGTGTACAGTTCTGTTCGCTCCATAAACATATTCATCTTCGACTTCTATGGAAACTTTTGATAATAATGGTGCTTGGACGTCTCCAATTATATATGATTCGCAAATATCAAGAGACGCGGTAGCGGCTCGACGCCAAGTATTAAAAGGAAAAACTGCAGCGCAAAAGAAAAGCCAGCGCGAGCCCTGCCGCTACTCTTATATACGCGAATATGCCGGTTTTATGACGTCACAGAATTTTCAAATGGCTCTCACAAATAAACCATTTCATAAAAGAACTTGAAAATTTGTGACGATTTTTTTTCGATTTTTCTCTTTCCATTGGTCTTTGTTGCAAGTAAATCCGTCCAGTAGATCCTGAGATATGTAACGTTAGAGATTTAAAATCCATCATTTCGGGATTTTCATTTTCTTAGAGACAGAGAGGCGTAAGTTACGCTTGTTTACATTTGGACTTACGTCCTTTGCACGATTTCTTACTTTTGTCACACTCTACGTCACGCACTACGCTGAACGCGGCTACCCCCTCTCCTTCTGCGTCGCCGAGCGAGAGAGACAGAGAATGGGCGCACAGCGGGGGCAATACCAGCTCCTGGTTTGCGCATAAAATATGTATATAATTATATAATATATATTTTATTTATTAATATTAATTAATAATAAAATATTATTATAATAAATATTTTATTATAATTAACATATAATATAATATTATATTATACAATATATAATATAAAATGATAATATTATAATAAAATAAAAAAATTGAATAATACGAATAACATTAAATAATAAATAATAAAAATAAAAAAATATAAAATTCTGGTCGACGCCGCTGGATTTTTCGAGGATGTCTAGGGCGATAGCTCATGGGTTTTGGAGGACTAGGTTTAGGTACATTCTATCGCGATTTTCGATTTCTAGGTGGACGACTCCTTAGTTTTTGATGTCCAGGTATGTTTCTTCATGGTTTTCATGGTTTCGGATAATTCCTCCATGGATTTCGATGTCTAGGTATATTCCTCCATGGTTTCTGATGTGCGAGTGTATTTCTCCATAGTTTTTCATGTCCACGTGTATTTCTCTATAGTTCTTGATGTCTAGGTATATTCCTCCATGGTTTTCGCGATCGAGGTTGACGGCTCCACAGGTTTCGATGTCCAGGTATGTTTCTCCATGGTTTTCGTGGTCTCGGATAATTCCTCTATGGGTTTCGATGTCTAGGTATATTCCTCTATGGTTTCTGATGTGCAGGTGTATTTCTCCATAGTTCTTGATGTCTAAGGTATATTTCTCCATGGTTTTCGTGGTCTAAGTATGTCTCTTGATGGTTTTCGCGGTCGAGGTCGACGGTTCCACAGTTTTCGATGTCTAGGTATGTTTCTCCATGATTTTCGTGGTCTAGGATAATTTCTCCACGGGTTTTGATGTCTAGGTATTTTCCTTCATGGTTTTCAATGTCTAGACGTTTTCCTTCATGGTTTTCGTGGTCCAGGTATATTCCTCCATGGTTTTCGTGGTCTAGGTACAATCCTCCATGGTTTTCGTGGTCTAGGTACGTTTGTTCATGGTTTCAATGTCTAGGCATGTTCCTTCATGGTTTTCGTCATCCAGGTATATTCCTCCATGGTTATCTCGGTATAGGTAGATTCCTCTATGGTTTTCGTGGTCTAGGTATGTTTCTTCATGGTGTTCGTAGTCGAGGTCGACGGCTCCACAGTTTTCGATGTCCAGGTATGTTTCTCTCGGGTTTTCGTGGTCGAGGATAATTCCTCCATGGGTTTCGATGTCTAGGTATATTCCTCCATGATTTTCAATGTCTAGGCATGTTTAATCATGGTTTTCGCGGTCGAGGTCGACGGCTCCACAGTTTTCGATGTCCAAGTATGCTTCTCCATGGTTTTCGTGGTCTAGGATAATTCCTCCATGGGTTTTGATGTCTAGGTATATTCTTTCATGGTTTTGAATGTCTGGACATGTTCCTTCATGGTTTTCGTGGTCCAGGTATATTCCTCCATGGTTTTCGATGTATGGATATGTTTGTCCATGGTTTTCATGGTCTAGGTACATTGCTCCATGGTTTTCGTGGTCTAGGTAGATTCCTCCATAGTTTTCGTGGTCTAGGTAGATTCCTCCATGGTTTTCGTGGTTCAGGTATATTCCTCCAGGGTTTTCGATGTCTGGATATGTTTTTCTATGGTTTTCGTGGTCTACGTAGATTCTTCCATGGTTTTCGTGGTCTAGGTATGTTTCTTCATGGTTTTCGCAGTCGAGGTCGACGGCTCTACAGTTTTCAATGACCAAGTATGAAGGACCACGAAAACCATGTTCCTTCATGGTTTTCGTGTTCCAGGTATATTCCTCCATGGTTTTCAATATCTAGGCATGTTTCATCATGGTTTTCGTGGTTCAGGTATATTCCTCCATGGTTTTCGATGTCTGGGTATGTTTCTCCATGGTTTTCGTGGTCTAAGTTGATGGTTCCACAGTTTTCGATGGCTAGGTCTGAGTTTCCATAGTTTTTGTTCTCTAGGTATATTTCTTCATCATTTCCGCGATCTAGGTCGATGACTCCATACTTTTCGATGTCTAGGTATGTGTCTACATATTTTTCAATGTCTAGGTATATTCCTCCATGGTTTTGGATGTCCAGGTATATTTCTTCATAGTTTTAAATGTCTACGTATGTTCCTTCATGGTTTTCGTGGTCCAGGTATATTCCGTCATGGCTTTTGATGCTAGGTCAACATTTCCATAGTTTTCGACGTTTGGTTATGGTTCTCCATGGTTTTCATGGTCTAGGTCGACGGTTCCATTGTTTTCGATGTCTACGTCGACAGCTCCATGGTTTTCGATGGCTAGGTATATTTCTCCATGGCTTTCGTCGTGCTGGTATGTTTTTTCATGCTTTTCGAGGTCTAGATCAACGGCTCCGTAGTTTTCAATGTCCAGGTATGTTTTCCCATTGTTTTCGTGGACTAGGTTGACGACTTCATAGTTTTCACTATCCCGGTCCATAGCTCCATAGTTTCCGATGTTAAGGTGAATTTGTCCATGGTTCCCGATATGAAAGTCAATGGCTCCATAGTTTCCGATAGTGTGATGAGTTTTTCTAAGGTTTTCGATATCTAGGTCGTCGGCTCTATAGTTTTCGAAGTCTAGTTTGGCGACTATAGAGTTTTCGATGTCTAGGTGGATGCCTTCGTATTTTTCAATATATATTCGACAATTTTATATTTCCCGATATTTAGGTAAACGGTGCAATGGTTTACGATATATTTCCTCATAGTTATCGATATCTAGATCTGCGATTTAATAGTTTACATTGACGAGGCAGGTTCAGACGTTACAGAAGACCATGAAAAAATATCACTGGACACCAAAAACCATAAAGCTGTGGTCTTAGACATTGAATACCATGGAAACATTTCCTTGGACATTGCAAACCATTGACAGTATCCATGTCAACATGGAATCCATGAATGAGATGAAGATAGTTTCAAAAATCATTTTTCCAAGTAAACAAGTGGAGCTTTTCAAAAAAAGGAATAGAAAATGAAAATATCATCCCATTGCATAGGAATTTCCCAATCTTTCATTGGAAAATTCGATTTGCTGAATGGATAATCAAAATCGTCACCATTATTGCTTGTAAAAGGTTTCAACTCACATGAACATAACCGCACAGTTTTCGTCCGTCTACATAGAAAAATTGGCTGTGTCGATTGCTTTTGGCACATAGAGAAAAGCACTCAACTTGAAACAAATCGTTTTAAAAATTTTCGTCGAAGACGAGGAATGTATTTTTTCTCTTAAGTAAATATTGTCACGCCTCTAAAAAATCAGCTAAGTTAGAAAAAAAATAATTGACAAAGTAAAAAAAGAACGCCAATTATTAAAAGGTCGCGACCGTAGTTTCCAATAATTTTCTATATTTGCATTATCAATAAAAAACTTCAAAATATAAAAAAAAAATGAGATCGTTTTCTGAAGTTGACAAATATAGTGAATGAAATACGATTCCTATATAGTTGTCACGTCTCGCAAAAAGAAGTGAAATCAGTAAATATTAAAACTTCAAAAAGTAAAAAAGGCACGCCAAGTATTAAAAGGTCGTGACCGTCGTTTTAAATGATTTTCTATATTCGCATTGTCAATAAATAAATTTAAAAAAATATTCAACTGTGAAAAAATTAGAGATCTATTGTAACATATACAGTGAATGAATTACGTTTCCTGTAGGAATTCTGAATTTTGGAAATAAAAAAAAATGAGATCATTTTCTAACGTAGCCAAGTACAGTGAATGAATTAAGGTTCTTGTGGAATTCATTCGTGTACACTTTTAGCCCTAATCCCTCACTTATTCAGAAAAATTTTCCAGCAAACGTCACAGAGCAACAAAGGTTTCTCGAATGATTCTGCAATTATTAAGAGATTATCATCTGTAATTTTTTGAGAAGAATTCCTGGTTTGTGAGAAGGAATCGTGGATGAAATTGTATGGCCGGGTGAAAGAAAACGAAAGAATTCGAAACGAAGAATGTTTGTGTAAAAAATAGCGTAAAAATATCACAGTTTATTCGAATCGAAGAGTACACAATCGAAGCGTCTCGAAGAGTCCGTGGGTGGCCAATATGGCGGAAAAGCGTTCTAGAAGTGAGCCGTTAACAATTCTAATTCCGATATGAAAAAGAAGTGAAATACCGCCGGAACACAATAAAAGTACACGTTTCAATTTTACGGGCGTAAATCGCAAGATTAAAGCGCGCACTCCACAGAGTTGACGAAAGAATGTTGGAAGGTTACGAAAATTTGAATGAATAAATGAAGCACGTGTCGTCTTGTACGACGTTCCGAACAGAAGAGAGAGAAAAAGGCGCCGGCAACTACCGGCACGCGACGCACGAGGGAGGGGAGCGCGCGCAGAGGTGCACAGCACCGCCGAGCTCAAGCGAGAGACCGACCGTCGACTGAGGGCCTCCCACGAGAGAACGGCGAACTATGCCCTTTTCTGAACACACTCCCCGCCTTCGGCAACCGATGTTGTCGAAGAAGTAACCGGAAGAATGCAGAGCTTTGAAATTGGCCGCTTGAAGGTGGATGACTCCGTGCGAAGTGTGACGACTCGGGTGAGTTCGTCTTCCCCGGGATGAAGTGAGACCACTCTGGCGAGCGGCCACTTTGAAGGCGGAAGTCGTTCATCCGTGATGAGGACCAGGGAGCCAACCTGGATCTCGTTCCGAGGATGTCGCCACTTGGAAGTGGCTAAACCGTGTTGAAGATAGTCCGATGACCAGCGTTGCCAAATCTGCTGGAATCTCCGTTGAATTTGGGCCCAGCGCGGAAGTTTTAGCTCCGGAGTTGAAGTGAGCGAAGGTTCCGGAACTGAATTTAGGGCCTCGCCGATGAGGAAGTGGCCAGGAGTCAGGGCAGAGAAGTCATCCGGATCGTCTGACATGGCGCCCAGCGGACGTGAATTTAGCACTGACTCGACTTGCGTAAGAAGAGTTGTAAATTCTTCATACGTAAGTGCTGAGTCCCCGATAACCCGTTGAAGGTGATGTTTTGCCGATTTGACGGCGGCCTCCCACTTTCCTCCCATGTGAGGAGCCGAGGGGGGGTTGAAGGACCACCGAGTTCCGATGTTAGTCAGCGAAGAAATTATGTGTGGCATTTCTGCCGCACTTTCTTTGAAGAGTCCTTGAAGTTGGGCATCAGCTCCGATGAAGTTCGTCCCGCAATCGCTATAGAGCGTATGACAAATGCCTCGACGACTCGTGAACCGCCGAAAGGCCGCGATGAAGGCATCCGAGGTATAGTCTGTCACCAGTTCCAAGTGAACAGCTGACGTTGAAAAACAAACGAAGACGGCCAGATATCCTTTGTATGTTTTCGTATTCCGGCCTCGCCATGTTTTTACTGTGAAGGGTCCGGCGTAATCAAGTCCGGTGTGAAGGAATGCCCGAGAAGGAGTAGCACGACTGATCGGAAGTTGCCCCATGAGCTGTTGAGCTCGAAGTCCTCGAAACCGAACGCATTTAGCGCAGTGAAGAATGAACGATCTTATTGGTGCTCGACCTCCGACGATCCAGTAATTGGAACGAAGGAGAGTCAAGGTCGATTGAGTTCCGCCGTGAAGAGTCTTGAGGTGCGCGTCAGCGATGACGAGCGTCGTGAATGTCGAATGACGTGGAAGGATAGCCGGATGTTTTGCTTCCAAGTTTAGACTGGAATGCTGCAGGCGTCCCCCGACGCGAAGAGTTCCATGCGAATCGATGAAGGGAGTCAAGGCCGACAGGAAATGACCCCGTGTCAGAAAATTTCCGTTTGAGATTGATCGAAGTTCCGCAGCGAAATGAGCCGATTGTATATGTAGTACCCAGAAGAGTCTTGCTTGTTCAAGATCGTCTGGAGTAAGCTGTATGTCCGTCCGAACCGGTGAGGAGCGCTTGAAACGATGAAGAGCTCGTTGACACATTGCCGTGATTCGAAGAAGTCGTGTCAATGAAGAATACCGTTGAACAAGATCCCAAATCTCGCCTATTGGCTCGAGATTTGAAGTAAAGCTGAAGCCGGGCCGATGCTCGAGTGGAGCGTCCGTGGGAAGGTTTAGTGGCTGTGCCGGCCAGTTTTCCGAAGTGTTCATTAGCCAAGTGGGACCGGACCACCAGAGAGAATGCTTGGACAACTGAAGAGGAGTCAGTCCTCGCGAAGCACAGTCCGCTGGGTTCTCCTTTCCCGAAATGAAGCGCCATTTAGCCGTTGAAGTCAGGTCTTGAATGAGTGAAACTCGGTTCCGGACGAAGTCTTTCCAGCGAGCTGGTTGCGAAGAGACCCAGGTGAGAGTAACCGATGAATCCGTCCAGAGATAGAGAGGCGCGTCTTTTCGCGGAAGCGTTTTCTGGATGTATGCAATGAGCCGAGCCAGTAGAAGAGCAGCCGAAAGCTCGAGGCGAGGGATACTTAGCCGTTTTAGAGGGGCCACTCTCGTTTTGGAAGCGAGGAGCGTGACAGAAGTCGAGCCGTCTGAAGAAGTTGATCGAAGGTAAACCACAGCAGCCATGGCTAGCTGCGAAGCGTCAGAGAACCCATGAAGTTCGACCGAGTCCGTGGGAGACGAATGTAGCCACCGAGGAAGCGAAATGAGGGGCAGATCGCTCAAGCTTTCACGGAATTGCCACCACCGAAGTTGAAGTCGTTCCGGGAGAAGGTCGTCCCACTGCAGTTTTGCGAGCCAGAGCTCCTGCATGAAGATTTTGGCTGTAATGATTACCGGAGAAATAAAACCAAGGGGATCGAACAAGGAAGCAGTTTCCGAGAGGGCGATCCGCTTAGTTATTGTTGAAGAGAAGTTTGCCTGAAGGTTGAACCGAAATACGTCCTTGATGGGATCCCAGACTAGGCCCAAAAGCTTCGTCGTCGAATCCTCGGATTTAATCGAAACTGCTTCAGGTTGTAAGGCTGAAGAGTCAAGATGTTGAAGTGCCGCTGGTGAATTCGAGGTCCATTTTTGAAGTGGAAGGCATCCGCGAGCACAAATTTGTTCTAGTTGAAGAGCAATGTCCCGAAGCTCTGATACAGAATCAGCTCCGCCGAAGATGTCGTCGACATATCGTCCCTTGGTTAGCGACGGAACGGCTAGAGGAAACTCTTGGCCTTCGTCTTCGACAAGTTGAAGCATGACCCGAATAGCTAGATAGGGGGCGCAACTGAGGCCGTAAGTTACGGTCGTGAGTTTATAGCTGATCTGTTCGTTGTTAGAATTGTACCATAGAATCCGTTGGAAGTCTTGATCATCCGGGTGTAGAAGTATTTGCCGATACATTTTTGTAATGTCAGTAGCGAAGATGAACCGATGTTGCCGAATCCATAGAAGTACGTCCGAAATGTCCTGTTGAAGTTTTGGCCCAGTATGGAGTATGTCGTTTAATGAAAAGCCGGTGTTGGTCTTGCACGACCCGTTGAAGACGACTCGAAGTTTTGTGGTGACACTGTGCTCACGCACGACTCCACGATGCGGAAGGATGAAGCACGGTTTCGTCGGTCTTACGTCGGGAACCGGGATCATGTGATGAAGAGCCTCGTATTCTTGAAGGAATTCCGCGTACAGCTGGCTGATATACTCGTTGTCAGACAACCGAGATCGAAGTCGGTGAAGTGATCGGGAAGCGGCCGTGAAGGAATCTCCGAGTGTCGTTGGAGGCAATTTGAACGGAAGCCGAACTGTGTAGCGACCCGAAGCGTCGCGCGTATGCGTGCTTTTGAAGTGCTGTTCGCAAAATTCTGTATCCTCATCTTGAGTTGGAGCAGAATCTGACGGAAGTTCTTCCACTTCCCAAAATTTCCGAAGTTGAAGGGACACGTCATCCTCGACTGAGGCGTGATGAAGGGATGTCGGAGTAGTGGTAGTGTCCGATATTGGTCCGAGGACGATCCATCCGAACAGCGTTCGTTGTGCGATTGGTTCAGAAGGACGGCCTTTTATCACTTCTGATTCGATGAGTTTGCCGTAGGAGTCGGCTCCGATAATAAGATCGACGGGCCGAGGTTGAAGAAAATCCGGATCGGCTAGCTGCAAGCCGTTGAGGTGACTCCAAGATTTCCGTCCCGTTGAAGTGAATGACGGGAGAGGCGTGGTGAGAGCCCGGAGAATGAATGCAGCGGCCGAGAAGGAGGCCGAGAAGTCGTGAAGAGACGAGAGGTGAGCGGTGACTACTCCCCGCGTGCGCCCAGTTCGTTGGTTGCCGAGGCTTACCACGTTCAATGATGCCGATTGACGCTTGAATTGCATCGATTGCACGACGCGTTCTGAAATGAACGAAAGTTCGGACCCGGGGTCGATGAGGATCCGAATGGTAGAAGTAAGACCGGCTGGAGATGTGATAAGCGCTAGGCAAGTGGCCAAAAGCACTGACGGCCGATTGCACGGTTCGACGATTGCGTTGGCTAGACGGGTGCCCGAAGAGTCCGATGAAAGTGCCGTTTTTGGGGAAGTGTCCGAGAAAAGCGGAGCGCTGTCGCGCGAAGTGCCCGTTGAAGCTGATCCTCTTGAAATATCCGATAGGTGACTCTGGAGGAGTCAAGCCTGAGGCTCATTCGGCGACGAAGATGCCGATGGTTTCGGATGAGGAGCTCCGGCAGGTGGTGAAGGAGTAGCCGAGATTGATCCGGTGTGGATGAGTGTGTGGTGCTTGCCACCGCACTCAGCACAGCGGCCGGTTACCTTGCAGTTTACTGCAGAATGAGGTCCGAGGCAGTTAAAACACAATCGTCGCTGTTCTGCGATTGTCCGACGTTCTTGAGGGGTCCGCTGCCTGAAATTGGGGCACTTCGCGATGAAGTGCTGGCTGAGGCAATAGTGACAACATTGGGTTGCCGAACCGCCTGGATTTAGGGGCTTCGTGGACGCCATAGCGGCTTTATGATCCACGGTTGTAGGGATCGTACCCTTCGAAGGGACCTGCGATGTATAAGCCTTGACGGCGCCCGATGAGGATGAAGGTCGCGAAGTGGCCGGTTTCGTTGACGGTGCTGCGGTTGAAGACTGCCGAGAAGAATACTGCGGCACACGAATCTCGATGCTCTCCAGAGCTCGAGCCCGAGTGTTGAGAAAATCTCGAAGTTGTTGAAGAGTTGCCGGTTCTTTTGCAGCGCCGAGCTTGACTTCCCATTGTTCACGAAGATGTTGATCCAATTTCGAAGCGACGATGTGAACCAAGATGCAGTCCCACGATTGGATGGGGACCTCCAGCGCTTGTAAGGCGTGGAGGACCTCAGACAAAGTGTTGAGAAGGTTGTTGAGAGCTTTACCGGATCGAGTTGTTATGTTCGGGATGCCGAGCAAACAATCAAGCTGAGCCGTGATGAGGAGGCGTTTATTCTCGTATCGTTCGACGAGAATGTCCCAAGCTGCTGCGAATGAAGAGGCCGAGATAGGAAGGTTCGAAACCAGTTGAGCTGCTTCTCCCTTTAGCGAAGTTCGAAGATAATGCATCTTCTCTACGGAGGTGATGTATGTGTTCTCACCCACCATGGAGACGAACATGTCATGAAATTCCCGCCACTTTGAGAATTCTCCGGAAAATGTTTTCAGTTTAATCTCTGGAAGAGACCGACGAAGAGCGGCCTGACTCTCTGCAGCTGAGACGTCGGCGAGAAGTGCGCCGGTAGGTTCGGTGCGGTCGTAATGCTCCTTGATCGTCAAATAGGCCACTTTAGCCGTCTCGTACGCTTGAAGACATTGAGCCTCTACGGACTCCCGGAAGTACGCCTGTTCCTGTAAATTCTCGCAATTCATGTCGAGGAGGAGAGCATGTTCTGCTTTGAAGCGCACCCATTCGGCTTCTAAAAGCTCTAGGCGGGTCATTGCGAGAACTCGCGAAGTGTTGCTGGTTGAAGCCTCCTGCGCATTTTCAGCGAGGCCGATGATGCACTGGAATGTGCTGTAGAGTCCGGCGATGCGACGATCAACTTTGGCTTGAACCGTCGTCATGGCGAAAGAGTCGAGAAAACGCTTGAAGAAATGCCGAGACGGATTTTGAGAATCGCTGCGGACTCACTCGCAACAGCGTTCAAACTAGCGCGGCGAAATCGCTCGCAGGCGTCCAAAAGGCGCGGCGGAATCACTCGCGAAGCATCCAAAAGAACGCGGCGAAATCACTCGTGAAGCGTCTAAAAAGCGCGGCGAAATCACTCGCGAAGCGTCCAAAGAGCGCGGCGAAATCACTCGCGAAGCGTCCAAAAAAGCGCGGCGAAATCGATCGCGAAGCGTCCAAAAAGGCGCGGCGAAATCACTCGCGAAGCGTCTAAAAAACGCGGCGAAATCACTCGCGAAGCGTCCAAAAAAGCGCGGCGAAGTCACTCGCGAAGCGTCCAAAAAACGAGAACGAAAAGTGTCAATAATCGCGGCGAAATCACTCGCGACGAATCCGGAAACCGAAACGAAAGTACTGCTGTAATTGCGGCGAAATCACTCGCAAAAAATGGCTGAAAAAAGAGAACGAAAAGTGTCAATACTCGCGGCGAAATCACTCGCGAAAACGTCCAAAAATGTCGCGGCGAGACACTCGCGATGAAGTTCGAAGGAGGGCCGGGAGAAGTTTTGAAGATCGCGGCGAAACACTCGCGATAGCGTCCAAAAATGTCGCGGCGAAACACTCGCGATATAGTTCGAAGAAATGCGAGAAGAGAATTTCAATACAGCGGCGATTTGATCGCGAAATTCTTCCACAATAATGTTCAGGAGAAATAATTAATGAGAACTCCAGTTGATATTGAAAATGCTCGAAGAAAGCCGTTGCATAGAGCACGTTTCTTTGTAGAGAATTGTGCAGTACTTACTCCTTTGAGCGTTCTCGCGAAGTGAGAAACCGGAGCGATGACGTCACGGAGCTCCGTTGCCTTACCCGGGGAAGGATTGAAGTGTTCCGGCGAGAGACTTGTTGCCAAGTGACAGAAGAGAGCGAAGCACGTTCTGGAGGCTTAGTGTGAAAGACGGAGACGGCACTACGAAGATCCGCACAAAGCGGAGGTCGATACCGAGCTCGCGCGCGCGCGACCACGTGTGCCGCAACCACGAGATTTTTCACGAAACTGAGTCCCTTGAAGGCACCGAATATTTTATGCACTAAAGTCCGAATCACTATGAAATTTAATACCGGAAAAAATACAAAAACCTCCACGAAATCCAACTCACGATCCGGCTCGAAGGACCATGTAATTTTTTGAGAAGAATTCCTGGTTTGTGAGAAGGAATCGTGGATGAAATTGTATGGCCGGGTGAAAGAAAACGAAAGAATTCGAAACGAAGAATGTTTGTGTAAAAAATAGCGTAAAAATATCACAGTTTATTCGAATCGAAGAGTACACAATCGAAGCGTCTCGAAGAGTCCGTGGGTGGCCAATATGGCGGAAAAGCGTTCTAGAAGTGAGCCGTTAACAATTCTAATTCCGATATGAAAAAGAAGTGAAATACCGCCGGAACACAATAAAAGTACACGTTTCAATTTTACGGGCGTAAATCGCAAGATTAAAGCGCGCACTCCACAGAGTTGACGAAAGAATGTTGGAAGGTTACGAAAATTTGAATGAATAAATGAAGCACGTGTCGTCTTGTACGACGTTCCGAACAGAAGAGAGAGAAAAAGGCGCCGGCAACTACCGGCACGCGACGCACGAGGGAGGGGAGCGCGCGCAGAGGTGCACAGCACCGCCGAGCTCAAGCGAGAGACCGACCGTCGACTGAGGGCCTCCCACGAGAGAACGGCGAACTATGCCCTTTTCTGAACATCATCTGTTTTTATGCTAGCTCGGATTATAAACTTAAAACAGTTTACGCGTACAAGTGCATGCATTGTATCTATACGATGAACTGCACAAATTCATTTTCAACATTACACACAAGCTTGGCGTGCATGGTTTTCAATCGGAAGCTCGGCGAAGGAATGCCTCATCCGTCCATATATTTGAAGAAAACTTGATGATCCTCTCATGTAATTGTTTTTTAATTTGCCATCCCTTTTCCATCCAACTATTTTATTGAGTAGTTCGACGTGAAATCCCGCGCTGTGTACACAAAAAAAATATCTATTCTTGACTAGTTTGACTGATAAATTCATTACTCCAAATGTTTCGTATTCAACGCGTTTTCTTTTCTCAAATCAATGTTTACACAGCTTACTTCTTTGTTCATCCATTTCAATACTTGTGTAATTCATCCAATCATCTGCCCATTTGGTAAAAAAAGAGTGTACGGACAAACGAGTGAAAGTGACGCGTGGATAAATTAAAATGCGTATGGGCATGAAAGAATGGCCGTATCTATCCGTACAAGATAAAGGCATATAAAGGGATTGATTGATTTCATTTCTTTATCCGTTCGTTTAATTGTTCAATTTTATCCACAAATTTCACCCATCTGTATTGTTTACCAAATCATTATATAACAGGGCCCCTCTTATTTTATTGGGGGATCGGTTTTTTTCACACTCGTTCATACAATTCTAATTAATTTTTGTTTTCATAGTAAATTTGAACAATTGTATCTTCCCGAGCTTCCGATTGAAAACCATGCACGCCAAGCTTGTGTGTAATGTTGAAAATGAATTTGTGCAGTTCATCGTATAGATACAATGCATGCACTTGTACGCGTAAACTGTTTTAAGTTTATAATCCGAGCTAGCATAAAAACAGATGATAATCTCTTAATAATTGCAGAATCATTCGAGAAACCTTTGTTGCTCTGTGACGTTTGCTGGAAAATTTTTCTGAATAAGTGAGGGATTAGGGCTAAAAGTGTACACGAATGAATTCCACAAGAACCTTAATTCATTCACTGTACTTGGCTACGTTAGAAAATGATCTCATTTTTTTTTATTTCCAAAATTCAGAATTCCTACAGGAAACGTAATTCATTCACTGTATATGTTACAATAGATCTCTAATTTTTTCACAGTTGAATATTTTTTTAAATTTATTTATTGACAATGCGAATATAGATCTGAGTATACGAACAGACGATGCGGGATTGCACGAGCTAGAGACGCAGGGCGATAACCTTTATACGGATTGTTCAGAAAAGGGCATAGTTCGCCGTTCTCTCGCGTGGGGCCCTCAGTGCACGGTTGGTCTCGCGCTTGAGCTCGGCGGTTCCGTGCACCTCTGCGCGCGCTTCCCTCCCTCGTGCGATGCTAGCCGGTAGCTCACCAGCGTGGGTTCTCTCTCTTCTTCCAAGGATCTCGGTACGCGACGGATCTATAGCGATTCTCGTGCTTCGGACAATTATCTGGTTTTTCTTCATCGCATATTTCGTGCTCAATCTCCACTTCTAACGGGAGTGTTGCGCTTTACAACCGTGGCACTTCGGGAAAATATTCGGGAAATAATTCAGTGAATTCTTTCGGCTATTTTCAGTATATTTCGATACTTCGGTGTTCTTTCTAAAGTTTCGGGATTCTTCTTGTTCGTTCGGGTCGAACTCGTACGAACGGTGTACGGGAGTGCCGCGATTTACGCCCGCGATATTCTCGGTCATCGGGAATACGAGATCCGAGACTTCTTCCACGGTATTATTTTGCTTCGACTTCGATCTCTTCATTCAGGAACACTTCATTAGCGGCTCTCTTCGACGGCTTTGATGCCATATTACCTTTGTGAACTCTTCGAAATTAATAAACCCTGTCATATTTTTGACTATTGTTTTTACACGTAACACTTCGCTTTCGTTTTCATTTCTTTCATTCCGGCAATACACTTCTCCACATTCCCATACTCACAAACCAGGAAATATCCCTTCAAAAAATAACACGGATGTTTAAAACTGATACCTTTTCCCTCCTCAGTAACTTCACCGAATCCTAACATTTTTGCAATTGAAGGAGACATACGAAATCCGTGGTACCTCGGCTCATTACATTTTTGCAAAACTTTAACATATCCATTATGTTCTTGGGTAAATTCTAAATGTTCCATTATACAAGGTAAATTATTTATCGTATCAAGCAAAGTGTTCATAGTACGATACACGCCGCTCGGAATAATATCCGTTTCTTCTAAACGTTTACTATGATCACTGCGATCAGACTTATCATAATCACCGTGTTCAAAAGTTACAGTATGCGGTGTTCGCGGAACGTGATAGAAATTCATTGGATAACTTATTTCTTTGACAGCTACTCCCCACACTCCATCTAGGTGAAGATGGCGTGGTAACTTGGTGTTGAATTTTGTAGGGGCATTGCTAGGAAAATATCGTGTACTGCTGTTACTAGGCAGTACGACAAAGAAAAATTCTTTGTCTCTAAAATTCATTTTGCAGAGTCAGTAATTTTAGAATTTCGTTATTCCGAACGAACGCGAGATAATTCTTGCGAGTAAAAGATTCCGTCAATGGGCTCGTTGTTTAAATCGTGTAAAATATACACGACTGGATGACGGTTCCTTGATATTCGCTGTATTTTGAATATCTCTCGAGTACATCCACTTTCGTAACCTTTCGCGAACGCAGCTTTTGCACTACTGATACGCACCAAGTCTCCTACACTGTATTTAGGCAATTCAATATTTAATTTTTTTCTCAAAGAATTATATCGGCGCGCGAGATTTTCACGAGCTAGGCTAGCATTTTCTAAAGTCACTTCAGAAGGTCGCATTCGTGTGCCAGAGTGACGCGTCTGATTATACGCATGTGCGAATTTTTGCAAAACATCGATATAACGCTTGTTTCGCGTGTATGTAAAGTATTGCCACATTCGGTTTTTAAGTGTGCGATTGAATCGTTCAGCAATCGATGCTTTGATATCGAGATTACGCGCTGTACGGAAATTAATTTTTTTTTGTGCTAAAAAATGTTGGAATGGAGATCCCGTGAATTCTCGACCGCGATCTGTTTGTAAAAGAAGGGGAAATCTAGGATTTGAGCTCGATCCAGGCAAATTTACTCAACACATCGATTACAACTAAAATATATTTGTAGCCATCGTTGTATGTCGCGATAGAACGGAGGTCCGCCAGATCAGCTTCCCATACATCATCAATATTATTCACATTATACGTACGTCGAGGAAATCGACGTCGAATAAGCCGATGTCTGGTATAAGCGTCTTGACTCTCTAACCACGGCTCGACTTTATTTTTGTCAATACCTTTTACGTTTTTCAAATTTTCAGCGTTAGAAAAGGATGCAGGGTGGGAGGGATTATAATAGATCGATTTGAATCGTTTCATAGTTTTAACGATCTCCAAATAATTCGTTTTTTACTCGAGCGGCCACGTCCTTGTTGAAACCCAGTTGCGTCCGTCTCCTCGTACTCACTACTACTTGTATCTGAAGTTATATCAGCAATCTCTGGGGAGATGACGCGTTTGCGGGGCGTTGATGCTTCGATGATTGTAGGCTCTTGAAGTACCTCAGGGTTACCAATAAATTCTCGAGGCATCTGTATCTTTCGGAGATGTTCAGCGAAATGAGCACGACCCGTCGGTTTAATTCGTTTTCTAGCACGCATCGCATCATTGATGAGATCAACAATATTGGAATTAGGAATTCTGGTACCACCTATAGATACCACACCGTTCGCATCCCAACTCATTCTTTTTGAGGGTGGGGTATTTCTATGAAGATTGCGCAATAACATTTTAGCCTTTGGGTGAAATTTTTTTGGAACTCTGTCGATAATAAGAGTGTCGTTTAATCGCGATCTCATCTCAGCTGATTGTTCCGATGTATCATGATCTTCATCCGCATCCATTTCATGTTTTTCCGAAGTTTCATCCGTTTTTGCGGAAGTATTCAATTTGTTTTTCTCATCGTACTTTGAATGTGAAGTGAGATTCAGATATCTATGTAAAATCTGTAGATATGCTGTTGATTTATCTCTATCACTAGCATACGATGTAGAATTCAAAATTTCAGCCATTTCGGAGTCCAAACGAGAAAGAGGAGTTCCCCTCGTTTGAACACTGCTCAGAGATGTTGTTAGAGGAGGAGAAAGCGTTTCGTCAGTGGATTTCTGTTGTTTTTCTCCAAGACGATGTAGATTATCATATGGAATGAGAACCATTTTCCTCGTGTGTTCCATGCTGAAAATATTTCAATACCGGAACAAGGAGAAGCTTGAGAAAAGCAGTACAGCGATTGATGATGAAACGTCTTTTAGTTTTCCAATATCCTCATTTTTCAGCTAAGCGGCGAATCAGTACTGCATATTTTCGCAGCCGACGTCTTTCACTAGTTTTGAGGTTCACATTACCGAGCAATACATTGAGCGCACATTCACAGATTATCCGGCTTAATGCTGGTTCGATTATTCGTAAAATCTGTCGTAGTTGATTTTGTGTAAAGTAGCAAAGTGTTCGTAAAATTATAACATGTTTTTTACCGAGACTTCCTCGCGCTGCCATTACAAACGCATTACTGGAACATCGCGAGATGTGTCGCGCGTTTTTATTTCTTTTTTTGGTAAATAAACGTATTTATATTGATCATCAGGAAATACGCATGCGCGAAATCGGCAATTATCGGGTATCGATTGTTTGAGATAGAGTAATAAATAGCCATGAGGGGCAGACGTAGCATCAAAATATACTTCTTGCAAAAAACGAGGATTTTCTGAATAAACCTGCCTGGCAAGATGTTGTATTTGGGCGCGGTCTCGAGGATTTTTAAAAATAACGATATAATTCGTGTTTAAAGAAATATCTCTCTGTCCGCGTCCTTGATGAAATATGTTTCGAGTTATGAAAATGACGCTCAGATTTTTATGATGACTCCCCTTTGTGAATAAATCTACAATGCTATTATTTGAGGCCTCACGCATTAAATCATCGATCACAATAAGTTTAGGACGCTGATCTGCTGAATAGTCACCAGATTGCGGTAATCCCTCACGAAATTCGATTTTATTACCATACTCTGAATAACCAGGTTGCCATTCAAAGTAATAAAAAAGTATTCGATCAAAACGAACGTCAGCCATTTCGTGAATGTATTTGAAAAATTTTTTTACGAAAAAAGTTTTTCCACAACCAGTAGGTCCGCAAATTATGGAGGTCCATGGATGTTTCCACCGCGGATCCATAATGAGAAATGATTGTCAAAATCGAATGCTCTATATTTATATTCGTTCACGTTCATAAAAACAAGAATAAAAAATGTTAACCTGAATGACTTTCTTAAAAAGTAACCTGATTTTTTTTCAATTAACTTTCGGAATAACAATCTGAATTATGTTAATAAACAATAATTATTACTCTTCGTTCATTATTATTTATACTAGCTATTTTTTTTTGAAAAATCTCATAGTCTTCATTACCTTTTTGGAGTGTGAGAGATCGCCTCTTACCTTTTTCTTCTTAGCATAAAAATAATAAGGAAATAACAGACAACCTTCTGAAGAATTCATTATTCAGACATGCTAAGAAATAATATCCGTCCTTCTGAAGAATTCACGATAACAACTGTAGCAAAGCCAGGTCTTTAAACCTCAGGTGTAAAATAGCTAGCCGCGAGATAATGTCCAGCCTTCGAAAGAATGCGAAGTGTCAGGTGTAATGGAGTAAGGCCTTTTTACCCGCGATGCAAAATGAAGCCCTGTGGATGGTAGAGTAGAACAAGGCCTCTTAACCCTACACGCCAGAGCTAGACGCAAAATAATATTCATTTTCGAGAGAATGTGGAGTTCCGTTGTGTCACCGCAAAAACTTTATCTTCTAAGATGGAAAAAGAAGGAAGGCGCAATTTATTTCCGTAAACATACATAAAAATAAAGTTCACCATTTTTATTAAACGTTATCACAGTATTTTTTTCATTACAAAACTGTGCATAATTTTTCTTATTATAAAATTAAACAATAAAAATATGATAATACTAATCCCATTTTTTTTTCTTTTTTTTACACCCTATATTAATATTTTATTACTCAATTCACATTCATACCGTTGTTCGAACAACACCGTAGGGTAGGGTACAATATTCTCTATTCTGTTGACGTTTTACACTCACTGGGGCGCAAGACTTAGTTTCTTCGCGTGAAATTACATGATCAAACTCGGTACGTCTTATTGCATCGAATTTCAAAACGATTGGTGCACTCCTTTCTCCCGTCACAAATGAGCGAATCGTTTGATAATTTATTTGTTGACTATTTTGAAAGTTCAACGTGATACCTTTAACTTTACATACTTCTACAGTGGTACCATCAGGTTTACGCACAATAAAAGAATAGAATTTTGGTCCACCCGACACAAACGAAGTGATGTATGAACCATCTTCGTATGCACTTAACTCGTCAGTCAGATCTCCGAGAAATTGTCCGACAGGAGGCTGGTATTCATCACTTCGTTCGTGACTTACATAAATGCACGAGTCGGTGTCACAATACAACACGCGACGACCAAGTCCCTCCAAATATTCATACAGTTTGAGCCGCGCCTGTGCTGTCGTGTATGCAGCAATTACAACATTAGCTGTAAGCGAAGGTCAAATAGCCTCATCAGCGTTTTTGTAATTTACGTACATAATTCTATGATTTACAGGTAAGATTCCTGTAATTTCAATTTCTGAACTTGTAAGTAAATCCATGAGCTCTGCACGCGTAGAAATAATCAAAGTATTAGTTTGATTTTCACGCTGTCCAAATTTTCCCCAAAAAGAATTGAGAGCGAGTTTGGCAAGCGAACGAAGACCCGGGTTGAAATCTATAGCATTTGCATCAAGCAAGACTCCTTCTGCATTTTTATAATCGTCGATGTATTGTTGCATCGCTTCAGGATTCCCAACACAATTCGTTGGTGCTCCGCTGGCTTCTTGTTTGATTTTTAGGAAAGTATTTATATAATCTGCAAAAAGACTTCCGCGACTAAGTCGGCGAAGTAGTGAGAGTCGATGAACGACTAAACCGGGAATAGTAATAATGGCGATGATGAGAGAATGAATGAAAGATTAACCATTGATGATTTTTTTTTTTGGATTTGTTTAAGAAGAGTACTCATTTTAAGGAGGGTGGCTAGGGACGATACAATGTTGCCATGCTAAACCATGTAAAATACATTAAAAATTTCAAAATGATAAGAATTTAATAAAGTTTGGTGAACATATTCTTTAAAGTTAAATTTGACAATACAAATTTTTTAAGATTTTTCTTCTGTACAGTTATCGAGTAATTGATCACCAAAGTTCACGTGTATAAGCATAGCGTTTCCATATATATAGGTATACATTCCGGGCATAAGAAATCTGCTTTAATGCGTAATTACTCGATAACTAAGCAGAAGAAAATTTTGAAAAAAATTGTATCTTCGCACTTGATGTTGAAGAACATTATCACCAAATTTGATCAATTTCTTATCAATTTGACGAACGTAGCCACCCTCCTTAAAGATATTTTACCCCAACTTTATTCACAATTTTTTACTTCAATATACGGTGTTTACGTTACATACAAAAATATGAAAGTTATATATCATTTTTTTTACGCTCACGGTCATTGATACGCGAACTATTTTTATTTTCGTAAATTCGCGAACTACAATTTTCATTAATTTTATTCGTATCGCATCCTATAGAGATGTTCCGCTATCGTATACCGTCAAGATGGCTACAATAAATTCAATTGCGCTCCAAGCGTTTATTTCCGCATACAAAACCCCTGCGTATACATGCGAATCTACGCTCGGTAAAACTACTACCTCCACGCATATTATTATTATTTTTTATAGAATTTTTAGAGACAAAAGCGTTATAATATTCTCGCACTATTTTGTCTTTTTTACGGGGATCATCACTGAAGAGACTTTTGATTCTAGCCATATCAAAACCACAAGACATAAGGTGCAAAAAAAATAATACAATATTGTCCACACACATCTGAATAATCACTTTGGAGTTTTTTAATGTTGCATCGGAAGAATTTGCAATTTCTCCGGAGTCTTGCAAGGTGCTGCGGTATGATGGGTGGGAATCCATAGCTGACGAAGTACCATCCTCTTCCAAATTGATCGATGTACATAGCGATCCAGTGTTCTCCTGGTTTTGTGTGTTCATCAGTGTTGACTATTATAACTACAGCTCCCGATCATAAACGTGGAATTTCATCAGCTGGAAATACTCCCGTGGTAGCTATAGGTAGATAGCGTAGAGCTTCTCGTGTTTGTTGTGTGTTCATACTCCGTATGAAGACGATGGAGAAGTGACGAAAAGATTCACCTTTCACCTTTATATATAATCCTATAAGGGGTATTTCGCGTACACATAATTTGTTTAATCATTTTTTTAATTACACTTGCACTGTTTAAAGCACAGCAGTCATTGGCCCAAGTTTCGGCGGTAGAACTATGGCGTAAACACATGGCACATGTAGTCAATAAATCTATGAATATATTATTGTTGAGATATTCATCTACCCGAGTAATTTTGACTTCGTTCAGTAGTTCACTCAAAATTGAGAATGTTTTCTCTCCACGAATAAATATATTTTGCGTATGTTCTGAAATTATTTGCAAATTTCTGCATGCTTGCTGGAGAGTAATATCACCCTCATGCCACTCCAGACCATGTCTGAAACGTGAGAGTACTTTATTTTTGGCTCTAATTAATTCCGGTAAATGGGAATAAGCGTGTGGGGGTTCCACTATCCAATGCCAGGTGATGGGGTGATCTAGGAGTATAATTATACGATTAAACGAACTTACCTGTAAGTGAAGTTCGATCGTAATTGTATGTAGCTCCTCTTCCGATAGATCCCACTGTAGTCCCCCTCCCACTACCAGAAATACCACACGTTTTCAAAGCTCGTCTAGAGACTTTTTCATCCCCCCCGGACAGGCGCCCGGCCCTAAGAGCTCATTATTTCAAAGTATTGCCGTATAAATGGGTGAATAAACCCACCATCAGGGAATGGGTGACTGGTGAAAAAGAAAACCAAAACACAAAATCTAGTTTTCAGCAGGGTGGGATGTGATCTATCGGAAGAGGCGCTACATACAATTACGATCGAACTTCACTTACAGGTAAGTTCGTTTAATCGTATAATTGTATTTCGCGCCTCTTCCGATAGATCCCACTGTAGATGTTTAAAGTTCAATATAGTCTTTAGTCGTCCTCGACGAACGTGAAAATGAAATAAAACAAAAGGCATTGAGAAAAGAATATAGTAAAAGGGAAATAAAGAGAAAAATAAAGCAAAGAGGAAATAGAATAAACCAGAATAAAACTCATAGTCGTATATATATAAGTTATGAATAATAATAAGCACTTAAACGTGGTCGCGACGCTACTTCTCCCGCATCTTTCACAGTAGCACGGCCGTCAGCTGTCCGAGTTCGGCGGTGCTCGGTCCTCCGTCGTCGCTCATGGCGTTGAGGAGCAGCTCACCCAGCTGCTCCATGCACGCTGATGTGGTGGGAGCCTCCGTGTTAGTCACAGGCGCGGGGGTGGGGTGGCTTGCGGCTGGCTGTGCCGCCACCCGGGCCCGGAGAGCCGCCGTGGTGTCGCGCATTGTCGGTGCCGCAGGTCGTGTAGCCCCGGCCGCCGCTACGGCCGCTCGCGACGTTATCGGCGGCGCAGCGATGGGTGCCGGCGAAGCAGCGGTGTACCGCGTCGCTTGGCGAGCGGTCTCGTTCGTGTGAGCTCGTGAGCGTATCTGGGGCGCCGACTGCGTGGCTTGACCCCTACCATCCCAGCGAGAGAGGCAGCCGCCGGCGTGTCTCGCGAAGGTTTTCCCCTGCACGTATACACCGCACAGGGGGCAGGCCACCTTGCCCTTCCTCCGGGATAGCCGGGCGACACTCGATTCTAAACACGCGGCCACCCCCGGACATCCGCGGAGTTTCCCACACACCGGGCACTCTGTTGACGATGGCGGCGCGGAGGGGCCGGTGGGGCCGATTGGTGTGACCGCCGCTCCTTCCAATCGTATCTCCACGCCGGGAGAAAGCCGAGAGGACCCAGGGAGCGGAACCTGCACGAGAGGCGCGACGGGGCGGGTGGAGATGATAAATCTGCGAGCCGCCGGGATAGAGTCCACCTCCGCCGCAGCGTCCTCGATGTATTTCTCACGCGACCCGGCGTGGTCCAGCACCTCCTTGCGGTCCCGCGCCTCTATGTATACCAAGACGCGGAATTTCCTAAAGCACGATGACACGTGGCTATCGTCACCCGCCATATCGCAGAGGGGACACCAATCGGGTAACCCGTCCAGCGCCCGTTGCTGACGAAACGCGTGTAGGCACAAGAACAGATCCCGACACTCCGCGATGGATAGCGCGCACACAGGGCACTCTCGGCGACGGATATAACGAGCAACGACGGCCTGCATTTTTACGATTTTGCACAGTTTATTTTTGGTTTTATGAAGTCTAAGTCCGGTTTGTGACGAATTCACCACTTTCACCTGTTCTTTTCGAAGCATTGTTAGGATTTTGAATTTTTAGAATTTTAGAATTCTAGAGATTTTTAGAATTTAGAATTTTAGAAGGGAACGAGAGAGCACGCGCGAAGGCGATGTTTCAAGCTCGAGGACTCGGGCGTAAATGAATTCGTCCGAGCTACTTTGTCACACGCACATCTCCTGGCGAGGGACGTGACGTGGAGGGGTGTAGAGGATACAGGGCAGGCTATTGTGTAGCTCGGCTCGAGTGGCCGGCGTCGAGCTGCCCCCCTCCCCGTCGTGTCCGTCGACACGTGCAGAAAGGCTAAGCCCAATATCTGGAGTGGAGTGGAAGGCTCGCTCCACCCTTGACTATGTTTTCCTCGGCCGGCAGCATAGCCGCTTCCATACTCCTAAGAGCAAGAAGGACAGCCAACCTCTCGAAGCGTAGACGATGAATAAGCCTAGCAGACCTGCCTGGCCAAAGAAGCTGGTCAGAGTGAGAAAGTGCTGTTCTTCTTTCTCTCTCTTATGCTTGCCGATGGTCTTCAGCTCTTTCTCCACGGCGAGCAACGACTCGCCGGCCTTATCTCCCAGGATCGGGTTACCGCTCGCGGCGCGCTCCTTATCGCTCAGCGTGAACGAAGGTCCGAGCTCGGGAACGAACCCGTGCTGATCTAGTGTGGGAGCGACCGATGAAATATTCAACGTAATACCCGGCTCGTAATAATATATATTCTTGCTGGTGTATGTACTGTGACGTGACATTTCTGCCCCGCCACTCGTACGATCTGTGTCGACCAGTGGACCGGGTTTACGGTCCATTTTAGGACGCCCCTCGACTCACTGGCAGTGTTCGGAACAAGACTCAGCGTCACGTATTTTTAAGTATTAGTTTATTAACCCGTGTATTACCTTGCTAGCGAAATTTACCTGTTTTACCTTCTGTTACCTCCGCGTGCAGAGAAGAGGGAGAGAGAATTTTAGTTCGCCTGTTTTAAGTTCTAATAACGTGTATTTTGACAGCTTCGAACGATGTTGGAGCGATTTGGCGTTGCCACCCGCCGGGGCCCCCCTCCCCCCATCAGTATTATTTTGGTTGAGGCTCTCCGATTGTTTGAACCGATCTCGCTCATAAGGATCACCCCTCTCACACCGTCACCGAGCATCGAATAACACTCTCGACTTGCGGGCGGCCGAAGGAGCACGCTGGCATAGGCCATAGTTTGAACGCCGCCCGTGTCCTTCCCGCTGGAGCAACCCAGAGTTGCACCGCCCGCACTACCGTGGATTCGGGTGTCACAATCCGTGTGAACCGGCGCCTCGTCAGGTGGGGTCTGGGGGAGTTTTCTGGAGGCGAGGTGCTGTTGTACCTGGTGGTTTATTTTGTGGGCCCACCACGTCTCCGAGACGTCCGGAATCGTGAGGGAGGCCTCCCCTCGTCCTTCCGGAGCTGCCCGCCGGATCCCCAAGAGGAAAGACACCCGGATCACGGCTATCAAGTCGAGAGGAGTGTTCCGAGTGAGCGAGGGAAGGGAGAACAAAAGGTGAGTCGTGATTAACCCGTTAGGGCAAAAGGCGTAATCAAAATTACGTTCATTACACGCTCCCCATTTGAAAACCCGCGCGAAAGCGCGAGCCAAGCGTTCGCGCTCGGGCTCGCGCCTAGCGCGAGAGCGCTGCGTTGCCGGAGCCCGGTGGTGGGGACAACGCCGAATCGCGAGGACCGCTCGCACGCACAATTAGTCGAGTTCCGAACATCATACCGGTGAGTCAGCGTCCAGTCGAGTCCAACGACCACCCCTTTGTGCAGCGAGCGTTCCTCGGTAAGTCCAACTCGTTATCTCCACCGAATTCACTGATCTAGTCGAGCCCTTTTCTTTTCTCTTATTGTTTCGGAATATAGTTCCGGTTTTTATAGTTTAGGTTGCGTTTTAGTGGGGCATGAGGGCGAGGTATCGAGCGAGATTGCGGCCGATACTTCCCGTGTTTCCCGTCTTTTGATATTGTCGTTTTGAAGGGCTCAGCTTGATCAGTTTTTCGTTATTAATTTGGTCTCAGTCAATTCTTTAAAGTTTCGCGCTAAAGTAGAGTCAGTCATAGAATTCGAGTCTTTGTGAAATTGCGTCGTACGCGCTGGAATATTCCACGCGACGACGCCTCTCTCTCTCTCTCTCCCTGCACGCGCCGAGGCTCTAGCGAGCACGTTACCTCGCGTTTGTTTGCGCTCTGTCCCTCTCGCTCGCGCTGGCGAGCATCGTTTATACGGCGTTATATTTTGTCTTTCGTATCGAATCTTTTTCAACCGTTATTTTTACCTTCGCCTACATTGTTCTTTCTTTATTTCGTGTGACGCTTACCGTCTTTTCTGTTACCTTTTTCTGCGAGCATTATTACCTCGTATTATTGCATCATCTCTGTCATCTTTGCCAATATTAATCCGACGCTCATTATCCCTATTTTATCGTATTCTTTATTCGCGTCAGCTCGTATTACCTCCACTGAACGCGCGGGAACTTCGGCGTTACCTCGCGCTCGGCCGAAGTTCGTCCCGCGGTTACCTTCGGTTACCTTTCGTCGCGTATCGCCGGATTCCTCGCGATCGAACGGGTGCCAATTACCTTTTACCTTGGATTACCTAGGGCGCCGGCTGTTCTGGCGTTGCTTACCTTTTACCTTTTACCTAGAGCATCCGCCTGGCGGACGGCTGATTACCTTTTACCTGCACGCCAGAGCATCGGTTGTCGATTACCTACGGCACCCGGGAGACCACGAGGCGAATCGTTAACC
Source organism: Venturia canescens (assembly GCF_019457755.1). Lineage (NCBI taxonomy): Eukaryota > Metazoa > Arthropoda > Insecta > Hymenoptera > Ichneumonidae > Venturia > Venturia canescens. The sequence continues at coordinate 25,969,024 of NC_057422.1, read as the reverse complement.
ACGTTATTACTCGATGAATTTGGGCGCGCCCCGCGCGAAGTCCCTCGCTACTGCGCGAGCGGTCAAAGTTTTGCGACCTGATGCCCCCCCCCCCCCCCCCGAATTAATTTCATTCAAACTTTATTTTGTATCGAGTCCAACCCGGTTATAATTTATCTCTTTTGCTGTATTCGAACTTATTCGGTCACTTTGAATAAAGCCTGAAATATGTCCAGAATTCTGCTTTGTCTTGGCTTATTTTTTTTTGCGTTGCGAATTGCTACCTTTTCCCCAGGGATCCCCCCCTCTACCTTTCAGTATCTCAGATGAGCTGAGTAGCCGGACCGTCCTCAGTCACGCGTGTCTCTCGTTCCCTCTGTGTCGTACATTATATTATTTGACGTTACCATCGTTGAGAGTGGATGAATCAAAAGTCGACTAATCGGCGGTACTTCGTACCTGGCGCCCAATTCACTCTCATGGCCGGAGAGCGGTGCGAGAGGACGAGACGGGTGAGCTGAGAAGGGACGTGATCGTACCCATCGGGGGAAAATCTTACGTTACAGTACGTAAGCCCGAGAGTGTGGTCGTTGGTGTCGTTCCCACACAGTTCGTCTCCAACTGCAGCACTCCCATCCCGCTCATCGGGATCTCTTGCGTCGGGCCGTGTAGGCATGCGATGCGGAGCTTGATGGTGTTGGTGATGGAAAATAGCCATCCGCCGTGAGTGGGTAAGTAGCTCCAATACTCGAGGGGGCTACTATGTAGGCGTATGTCACACACACGCAACGCTTCTCGAGATGGATTTAAGAGCATTCGGAGTTCACACACGTCCATGGTGACGTCAAGCACCGGGATTCCACCAGAACAAAGCCGGCGTTCCCCGCTTATCTTACATTGTGTCACGTACTCTCCTTCCGCGAGGAAGAAGGTCCGGCGGTCTCTAGCGAGAGCGATGTAAGGGGAAGAAGGGGCAACGCTGGCGGAGCCGCTACCGTTTTGAAAGCGTTGGGGCACCGGCCACGGCATGACTCGGTAAAGATCATATACCGAGTGGTCCAAAAGTGGTATATGGACGATAATGATTACCCGTGACTCCTGCGACAGGATGTCAGTGCGTGCGAGGTGCACTAGATTTTCTGGTCGTAGATAGGAGACCGGGTACGGAAATTCCAATCCGCCCCCGTGTGCTTGGACTTCGTGTGCGATATCGACGAGCTGAGATCGGGAAATCGCGCTGGGATCGAATCGACCGTTTATCGCGGAACCGATTATCGAAATGTATTTCTCGCCCGCGCGAATGAAATTCTCGATCTGGTTAATGACACGGTTTCCGTAATCGATGATCGTCAGATTATAATGCGCGATAGCGGTCTTGTTTGCAAGCTCGCGTAGTTCTGCGTGCATCTCCGCTACGAAGCGATAAACGTCTTTCACGCGCTGGACTTCAGCGACGCGCTCATTATGCAAGTCCTGGAGTTTAGCATCCACGATGTGCATCTGCTTATCGCGGAGGTGGATGGTTCGTTTCTGGTCCGCAAACAGTCGATCGATTTGACTGGATAAATACGCAGCATCTTCCTCGGTAGCGGTACCAAAAAGAGACCTGCTAATACTCCCGACGAACCCGAACGGCGCCGCGCGTTTCTTGATCGTTTTGAGCGGCTGTGTTCCGACGCGAATATCCTGTCGCCCGGTAATCGCCCAGAGCTCGGCAACCACGTCGTGTGCGCGGTTCTGCCGGGCCAGTATATAGGCTTTCCGAAGCAGTTGTTCACACCCAAAGTGACTATTGTAGCATCGGCACTCCTCTTCGACCCTCTCGATGTTCGCAAGCTCGTTCGGAACAGCTGATATGAATTTGTAGTAGTCGATGTGAAGGGTTATCCTCCAGTCTGCACGCTGTAGTTGTATGGGGCCTTCGTGTTCGTAATACAGTCCCGCATTGCCGTCGAACTTGTTGACGCGGTATAAACTCTCAGATGCCGGGTTGAGAAGGAGTACACCGGCGGGGAGAAGCAGCGTGCACACGAGTCCTAGCATCTTTATGCTGTTTTTCTTTCAGAAAAGACATTCATGCATTAACGTACTACACTATTTCCTACCTTGGTTCCCCGGCACATCGACCAGCGGCTAAACATATGCGATTTTAATTTTGTCCACATGTTTTGCGAACCGCTCGCCGGTGGATGTCTGGAGGATAACATTGTGTTTGTCCGTAATAGATTTTATGGTGTATGGGCCGTAGTATTGCCTATCGAACTTTCCTTTTTTCGGTTCTTTTAGAACGTATACCTGGTCACCGATTCTGCCTGTGAACGGATGGCTTTTGCGATCGTAGTAGCCCTTAGCGCGTTCTTTCGCCTGGTTCAGGTTTTTCGCCACGATTTCGCGGATTTCGCTTAATCGTTTTATTAGGCTGGACACGAACGCGCTGTACGTTGCTAATTTTTCCCCGGACGGAAATTCACTCGGTTGCCTGGCAACCTTCCCGTGCACCACTTCGTACGACGTAAAATTCGTCGCCTCGTGTACGCTGGTGTTGTAGGAAAATTCAGCGTATCCCAGGAGTCGGTCCCAATCGTCGCAGCTGTTGGCGTAGTGCTTAATGTACTCTGTCAAGACAATGTGACTACGTTCTAGCGACCCATTGGTTTGAGGATGATAGCCTGAAGTAGTCACATGGGCTATCTTGTACAACCGAGAAACCTCGTGCAATAAACCGCTCATGAACGATGCACCCCGATCCGTGAGGATGGCGAGAGGGACATTGTATATCCGACGGACTAGCGCTTCGGCGATAGTCGTCGCTTTTAAGTCGGGGATTGCCTCCACCATTATATACTTCGACAGGGCGCACTGCATGGTTAAAATATGTCTATTTCCGTGAGGAGTGACAGGCAGTGGGCCTACGGTGTCGAGGGAGACTTTGTCGAAGGTATCTACGGGAGTGTCGGTAATCAGCATCGGTTCACGAGTTTTCACCCGCACGAGTTTCTGCTCTTGGCACCCTTTACAGCTACGAATGAAATTCTGCACCTCGTTTTTAAGGGTGGGCCAGTAAAAGCGCTCTCGGATGCGCCTATAGGTCTTGGTCACATCTTTGTGTCCACCTATAAGGCTCGTATGAGCTTCTCTTATTATTCCCTCCCTTAACTCCGGGGCAGGTATCTGGGCCTTCCCGTAGCAAATCGCGATGTTCATGCCCTTATTTTCAAATAAGGACTGAATCATCGAGACCAATTCTTCGGGGGCCAATTCGTCTGTAAAATCGCCGTGCCTAGAAATTCGGAAAGACGACAGTTTTAAACGAGCGAATTCTCGCTCCAAACTCCTGAGCCCGCACCATATTTTTTCAGGATCGGTACGATCGTAATATTTGGATTTGATTACGACACTGAAAATCCTGCACCGACCGGATCGCGTTAGAGCAATCTGGCCGATCGCCAGATTTTTAGCCTTCAAAGCGACCGGGTCGATTAATCCCAGGTCGAGCAGAAGCCTGCCGATCGGGGTGACCACCTCGCCGTCGGATGAGACAAAATGTACATAATTATCCATTTTATACGTGAGACTCTCGCGATCTCCCACTATATTGGAGCGAGTCTCAACTTCGGGAGGAGCGGCGGCTCTTGGAGTTGGAACGTCCCATACATCAAGGTACGGTTCGTACGTCACCGCGGGAACCTCCATATTATTCGTGCGGTCAACGTTGCCTAGCAACGTCCGACCACGTGGAGAACTCGACGCTTGCGATGCATTTTGTTTCGCTACCTCCTCCCTCTCCGCAACCGGCGACAGTCTCGTTGACAATCGGTGTGCCAGCGGAGGGGCTCGGGGAGGGGGGCTAGCCAGCTGAGGAGCCTCAGTGACTGGAGCGCGCGGGGGTGAGGGACGGACCTCGGGAGCCACCGTGTCACGAGAGGCTTGTGGGCCGGGCGAGGGGCGCGGGAAAGAGTCGGAGCGCCGACTATCTCTCTCTATAGCGGACTCGTGCAGAAGCGTGGAGGCCGCCACAGGGTTTTCCAAGGCGTCGCCCTCGTCGTCCGCCTCGCTGTCTCGCTCGCTCGTACGGGACACATTAGGCCCCGTCAGGCTGACCCTACGCAGCAGCTCGCTTTCCGGGACTTCCCGAAAGCGCTGCGTTAATTTCTCCAATCGTTGCGTTAATACCCGATCGTCCCTACCTTGGATAGGGTCCATTTCCGAGAGAGCCTCGCGGGTCTCCTCGTCAACTTCAGCTCCATCCGATATATGATCGGGTAGGTCGATCTTGACACAGTCTGGTCCCGTTCCAGAACCGTCGAACTTTTCTTCGAGAGCACGCAGGGATTCATCGAACCGTTCAAACGTTACTCGAAGAGGCTCACGTAATTTCTCATTCGGGAGTAATTCCTCAACGACCGTGCTATCCTCGGAATCGCTCAGCGGCGCATCCAGCAACACCAGGGCCTCAGGAGCGGGGCGTCCGGGGCTCGGGGTATTCGATGCCCCCGAGGCATCATTATTATCATTATTAGCCGAATCGACCGCTGCCTGCACAGCTGATGGCTTCGTTGGTCTCTTTAGGATGCGTTTCGGGGGAAGGAGAGGGGTCGGAAGCATGCTACGACTCAATCGTTGTATGGGCCGTTTCTCCTCTCCCGAGCTAGCCTCAGACGACTCGGCGTAGTTCGGAGCGGCCGTCGCTCCACCACCGGCGGTTTGACGTCGGGTGCGAGAGGCTATCGGGCTCCTGACCACCGGGTCGGGGCGCCTAGGATTTCAAGGCGATGAGCGAGCCGACTGGGGAGCGGGGATCGGTTGACGTTTACCGCTATCTATAGGGAGTACCATTGTCGGCTTGCTCCCCGCCTCCGACTCGTGCGAGTCCGAGTCAGTCGACGAGTCAGTCGATGAAGATATCATACTTACTGGGTTACGGGAAAGAGCGTCTGCGTTCACATTCAGCTTCCCAGGTTTATATTCAAAGTGTAATCATAATTTTGGAGAGCCAGTCTCCACCGGACGAGTCTCTTACCTGGGTCGTTCATTGAACCGATCCATTTAAGAGGCTCATGATCCGACACGAGCCTGAACTTCCGTCCATACAAGTACGGTTGAAAATGATCCAAAGCTTTAATGACTGCCAGACACTCCTTCTCGGTCGTGCCATAGTTCACCTCGGCCGGGAGGAGTATGCGGGAGAAGTAGGCTACTGGTAGGTCGAAACCATCATGGTCTTGACTTAACACGGCCCCAACCGCGTAGTCCGACGCATCCGTGGTGAGCGCGAAGGCACGATCAAAGTCAGGATACTGTAGAATGGGTTCGCAGTACAGAGCTTTCCGCAATTTCCTAAAGCTCCGCCGCTGCGCCAATCCCCAATCGAATTTTGCCCCCTTTTTTAGGAGGTCAGAAAGCGGCTTGGCAACGCCGGAGAAGTTTTTGATGAACCTCCGATAATACCCCGCGAGCCCAAAGAACTGCCTGACATTTTTGGCAGTAGTGGGTTGCGGAAAATGTCGGACCGCTTCGATTTTCCGGGGATCGGGGCGCAACCCCTCTCGGCCGATAATATGGCCGAGATAACACACTTCCTTCCTCAGGAATTCGCATTTGTCCGGCTCCAGCACGAGATTCGCCATCTCCAAACGATTCATTAACCGTCGAACCTTCGTTTCGTGTTCTTCCAACGATTTAGCAAATACAACGATGTCGTCAAGGTATACGAACAGTTCGACACCTTGAAGGCCTCGTAGTACTGTATCCATCAATCGTTGAAAGGTAGCCGGAGCCTTTTTTAAACCCTCCGGCATACGAACGTATTCGTAGTGGCCATTTATCGTGGAGAAAGCGGTCTTCGCGCTGTCACTCGTATCCATCGGGATCTGCTGAAATCCACTCGCCAGGTCGAAGGTCGAGAAGTATTGCGCCTCTCCCAACTGGTCCAATATATCTAGGATATTGGGCAGGGGGTAGGCGTCCGAGATGGTCTTCTCATTCAGCTTCCTGAAATCTATGACCATCCGCATCCTCGGTCTACCCTGAGAGTCGGGTTTCTTCGGTACGATCCATACCGGAGAATTGTACGGGGACTGCGACGGCACAATTATTCCATTATCGAGTTTCTTGTCAACCTGTGACTGTACTTCATCTCGATGAATGGAGGGGAACCGGTATTGACGAGTGTTAACCGGCAGATCGTTTTCCGTCGGGATCCTGTGAGACACGAGGCTCGTGCAGGGCAGCCTATCGCCGGGGAGTTTGAATCGCATCGGATTTTCCTCGACGATACGCTGAACGCACTTCTGCTCTACTTCGTTCAGAGCATCCAAACGCAATGCTTTCATAATCGCAGGGACGCGATCAACCGGGGTAGGGGCATCGTCGTCAGACGACTCACTACCCGAGATTACGTCACCCCGGTACAATTCAAACGGCAATAGTTCCTGAGGCAAAACTTCGATTTCTACGTCGCGATCTAGAGTGTTAATCGCGAGCACATGACTTATTCCGTTATCTTGCGACACTAATGCATCGCCGATGTATAATCCGGGTTCGGTCGCGATTCGCGGCAGGTAGCCCTCTTTTATCTCGGGGTTCGTAACCGCAAAAGCTATCGGACGACGCGTACGAGCTCTGATCAAACAGACATTTTTGTTTGATCGCGAAAGCCCCGGCTGAGTATCACCCGTTAAAAAGGGGCGAGGACGCACTGGGTCGCTCTCCAGCGCGAGGGAACGGTGATGGAAGGACAGTTCTGCCCTTTCCTTCCACAAAAACGGTCTACCGAGCAGCCCATTACTTTTTGTGACAAATTCCTTCACCACATGGAAAGTATGGGGCCGGTCGTTGATCGTTAGAGTGACGGTTCCCAAGGATTTCGATTTCTCACCCGACGGGCCGGTAAATTCGCACGATTGGGACGCGTCGAACGGGACGTCGGCGTGAAGCGCCTTGACTTTGATGAAATTTAGACCCGAACCGGAATCACAGAAAAATTCATCTGATCCGTTGACAAGCTCCGGGGCCTTTAATTTTACCACCGGAGTTTCGACCTCCTCCTCGACTTCCGATAGAGCGATTTTAAGCTCGGAAATCAATTTGGGAGGGGATTTCCTTTCTACCGCCTTTCGTCTTGAAACTTCACGGACCGTCGGTCGTTTATCGCCGGCGACGGAGGTGGGCTCGCCAGCTCCCGCCGACGAGCCCCCTGAGAGTTTAAAGACTCAGATGGCGATGAAGACAAACGGTTATTGGTGCGAGCATCGGGGGACGACGCGCGCGAGGATTCACGGCTATACTGTACCACGGGAGTCGACCACGGGCAACACATACAACCGTACGCGTACGCGCAGCAGTAACGCAAATTACACCCCCCCCCCCCCCCCTTTGCTGTAATAATCCGGTGTTCTTGACCAGGGACAGCAACCACAACCCGACCCGCGCATGCAACAATACCTGTTCGAACACCCCCTTCGAGGCGACTGGGACCGAGGGCGCGGGCCCTCGTCCTGTCGTTTGAGGATGCCCGACGATTTCGGACTCTCCGAGTGATCCGAGCGCTCAGGGCGGCCCGAACGCTCCGATCTCTCCGAGCGCGCGGGTCTCTCCGGCCGCTCGGATCTCTCGGTACGCTCCGATCTCTCTGACCGCTCTGATCGTTCCGATCGTTCCGATCGTTCCGATCGCTCCGGTCGACGCGACGAGCGATCATTCTCGCGATATCTGTCATCCTTCGGGACGGGGGAATCGGAACGCGGGTCGGACTTCGCAGCCCCCTTGGCCATAAGGGCCAGGACCTCGCCGATAGAAGCTGTTGGTTTCAAATCAGCTAGCGGATTCGGACTTGCACTGGGTACCTCCGCCATATATTTTTCTACGACGGAGAGCCCTTCCTTCAAGGTAGTCGCACCCTTAACGAAAATCATTTCGCTTAGCTTGTCAGGCAACGCCCGACGGAACGCAGCGAAACCCCAAACGGCTATGGTATCATTGCCGTCGGCATCCAACTCTGGGCGCCGCTCTTCTTTCCACGCAGCGCGAGCTATACTCATTAACACTTGAATTCGAAGGTAGAGCTCCCGCGGAGTTTCCCCTTGACGAAGCCGGACTTCGTAAATTCTGTCTAAACACGAGTTTAAACTTCTGTACGGGGCTAAGCCCTCGCGTAACGCGACGACTAGTTCCTCGATTGTCCGGAATGTCATGCCCTGTACACACGCTCGTGCCTGCCCATGTAAACGACTCAATACCCCCGTAATAAACTCGGGGAGCTGGGACTCTCCGACGAACGTGGCGGCATTCTGAACGTTTTGGAGGAAATCTCCGAGAGGCGGAGTTACACCGTCAAATTCCGGCACAGAAGCTAACTTGTTGGTCAAGTGCAATCCACTGAGAACAATCGACATCTCTGCGGCGGAGATGTTCAACGCGCTATTATTGAGCGTACGATCTTCGCGACCGTCCTGCATCGTGGACTGGTTTATAACGAAAAGGCAGTGGAAACGGAAAGTTCGATACGCAACGAATCGGAAATACACAGGAATAAGTTGTTTATGGAATGAAATTTAGAATAGAAAATTTGGATACTTTGAGCGAACCAATCAACCGCGGAGAGCGTGGTATAGGCAACGATATCCCACCGCTGCCACCAATTGTTACGTCCAGAAGGGACGAACGTAATTGTTATTATTCCAGACGACAAATAATCGATATTTAATGCTGCCACCAACCTACGTGAAGCGTAGGGTTTTCTGAGATGTTAGGATCGCCTATGTGGTCCCGTACGGGCCCCGGGAGGAGTTGACGGGAACGCTCAAGGTGGTAATATAAGTCGGATAATTTATTATTCGTAATTGCAAGTTTATTCGAGAGTAATAAAATAGGGAGAAACAAAGAACATGGACAGAAAATAGAACTTACAGTTGCTGGTTTTGAGGGGACAATTCTCCCCTCCTTTTCCACACTGACACACCGCAGCACCGCGTTACAACAGACGCGCGGTGGTTACACACGCATACACACACACACCGAAGGAAAAATAGCGGAAGAGTACGAAGGAGTAAGAGAAGATTGATAGGGGGTGCATACAGGAGTCTGCAAGACTCGGCAATAGAACGTCCGTGAGGCAAGGGGCAGTGTGTTGCTCACTTCGCGTTATTATCGAAAGTTAGGCTGACAACCTCTGTGCGGTTTCACCTTTATTTCAGGGTTTACTTAACCGCCGCGAGTGGCTAACTTACGGAGTTATCCGAGGGGACGACCGAGTGTCTGCGAAGATCAAACGGAACTAAGGCCCGAGAACATCAGCCACGGCGACGATTGCTCGAAAGCGATCGTCGTGGCATGATATTCTCGCGCCGTCAGCACCCCGGTCGCACCCAAGGATATTCCTCCTCGAAACCCGGGATCAGGCGATGCTGAGCCAGCGGATTCCGAGGGCCCCAACTCGCGACGGCACGAGGCAACGCACAGAGGTCGAGCCAAGGTCGCTCTGTTGCCAAGTCTCGCGAGCGTCGTCACGCACCGCGGATGTGCCTTAACGCACGCGGGACGTGACACGGCAAATATAGGAAGTTAAACTCTTTATTTAACTTGTACAGTCGGAACTGAAGAAACAAAGACTGGCTGTCTGCCAACAAAGGATAAACATAACGTTATAAGTAATAATAATCTTTCTTACTCCAAAATCGCTCTCGCATACTCCGCATTATCTGCGCATACAGGGAGATTATAGAAACGCGCAAATAATGTTTGCGATTCTCTTGTCCAACCCGCCGACCTTCTTATTACATCTAAATCTAAGCCCTTACGTTTTGCGGCTGACGAGGACGCGTGACGAGTACTGTACGCCGAAAAAATATTCGTATTAATCCCACTGTCAGACAAAACTTTCTTGATCCACCGGGAAAGCGTCTGAGAAGAGACTTTTCTATATGGCTTTTTTAAGGCGAGAAACAGTGAATCTTTGTCTCCTCGAATCGAATCAGTCCGTTTTTTATACGAATCAACAGTTGTCGCTACACAAATATTCCTTTGAACTTCATATTTTGAAAAAATTAAAAGCCGTTGAGCTCGACCACGACCCGACGTTTTCACGGTATCCGAAATTTGTATCTGAACAGTGTTACCGCATTCGAATATATTGTTGAGCTTGATTAGTGACAGCGTTTGCATACGTTGGCCCGTCACCAGAGCCAAAAGCGTCACGAGTTTTCCGGCCAATATTTTCAAAGAAAGAGCGTCATTCTCCCCGAGAGAATCTAAATAATCCAGCACTATTTTCGGATCCCAAGTAAAATCATATTTTCGTCTGGACGGTCGACGCTCAACAACTCCTTTAAAAAACCGCTTAATCCTCGAATCTTGACCTACAGCAGGCCCTGCGATTAATGAAATCGCCGACCTCAGGGTGTTCAAGGAACCGTGCGAAGCGCCTCGCTGAAACTTTGTAGCGAGTGCAGTGAGAATATTCTCGATAGTCGGCCAGTAAAAATTTGCATTATGCTTTCTGCAAAATTCCCACCATTTTCGTAGCGCACAATCGTACTGTTTTATCGACCCGGAGCGAAGAGAAAATGTCATCAGATCCAGAGCTATCTCCGGAACACGGTTCAGCTGGAACGCTTTCCGAATAACAACCCCGCCTCCAGGGTAAGATCCGCCCAGAGCGGACGCGGCTGGTTGCTGGGGGACAACAACAACTTTTTATGAGGCTTAAAAACAATAGGTTTTTGGCAAAGTAATGCACGAAAGAGAGGGTACCAAGGCTGCGTTGGCCACTGAGGAACCACTACGATGTCCCTTGCCTCTTCCTCAATAATTTTTCGCAAGACTTTCAGAATAATTGAAAATGGGGGAAAAGCATAGGCCAAAGGGAAATTTTGCCACTGAATCGTAAACGCATCTACTGCGGCACTATCCGGATCACTAAACCAGGAAACGAACCGCTCACACTTCTTGTTAATTCGTGAAGCGCACAAATCAATCCGAGGAACTCCCAACAATCTCGAGATATCCTGAAACGCCGACTCCGCCAGAGAATATTCTGTTTCGTTATACAGCTTCCTCGATTCAAAATCTGCGTCCACATTCTCTTTTGTACCAATAAACGAAGCCGCGACTCTATTGCCACGCTCCTCACACCAATTCCATATTAATCTCGCAGCACTATTCAAATCTACGGAACGCGTACCGCCCATTCTGTTAATGTATGCGATAGCCGTCGTATTATCCAATCGCAACAAAATATCGCTATTCCTTAGCCCATCAGCAAAACATTTTAACCCGAAGAAAGCCGCCTTTAGTTCTAAAACGTTGATATGGTCCAAACTTTCTTTTTTACTCCAGAAACCATGAGATCTCTTTTTTCCCGAGACGATTCCCCAGCCAGACAGCGATGCATCGCTGAAGATCTCTACACAGAATCGAAGGGGTAATATCGAACCATTCGGGCTCTCGATGGCTCTCAACCACCAAATAAAATCGATCTGTAACTCACAGCCAAGTGACATATTCGCCTCAAAAGAATCTCCTGAATTTAAAAGAGCCAGGTAACGCGCTCTCTCGAATACTTTCGTATGAACGAACCCGTATGAATGGCCGGACAACTTGCCACTAAAGACCCCAGAAATCGGGCAAAATCGCGAATCTTACAAGTCTTTATGTGACGAAATTTTATAATCAGATCCTTTATCTTATTCTTCTTATCCTCCGGGAGTTCTAGTCGCATTTCCCTCGTGTCAAACCAAAACCCAAGGTATTTACACCTTTTTGACGGTGTCATGTGAGATTTCTCCTCGTTAATTATAAATCCTAACGACTCGATGAGATTCTTAGTCACCAGAAGATTATTTTCACATTCCTTAAAAGACTTCCCGATAATAAGAATATCGTCCAAATATATAACAGGAAGAAGACCTCTACCGCGCAATTTTGCCATAACAGGCTTTAAAATCTTCGTAAAAACGAACGGAGCCGTGGCCAAACCAAAAGGCAAACAGGTGAATTCGTAGATAGAACCGTCAAATCGAAATTTTAAAAATTTTCTATGCTTTCTCGCTATCGAAATTGCATAGTACGCGTCCCTGAGGTCGATCATCGCGAGAAAACAATCTCTACTTATGAGGCTTACAGCCGTTCTACGATCCTCTAGTTTGAAATGAATCGTTGGAACAAATTCGTTTAGTTGCTTTAAGTTTAAGACTAGTCGAAACCCTCCTCCAGATTTCTGAACCGCAAATACGTCCGACAGAAACTGATCTGGACTACTCTGACACGGTTCTAGGGCTCCTTTATCCAAAAGAGTTTCCACCAAATTTCTAATTACCTCGGCCTCCTTTCCCGCATTAGATTTGTCCTTGGGGAAAATTTTTTGAATCGGCATTGAGGCAAAAGGGATTTCGTAGCCGGCTACCCACGCCAAAATGCGCTTGTCTGTGGTATGCTTCATCCACTCATGTGCGAAAAAACGCAATCTCCCGGCTATGGTACTTACAGGCAATACTAAGGCCTGCGCGTCAGAGGGCGGCTCGACCTCCGTTTCGGTGAATCTCGGCGACGAGGACTCCTGTGTCTCGGAAAACTGCCACGATTCCTCACAGACAGCGTCGTTTTTCTCCCGCCTGGACCCGTCGAACGTTGGCGGTATCCGCCTGAAAAGCGACGAGGCGGGACTTTCGAGTTTTTTGACCCTTTTCCCGAGGATTCTTTCCGCAGCGCACCTAGCTCTCGACTTGTACTTTCGAGCGCTTTTGCCGCCTTTACTTTCTCATCCAGTTGCCTCCCGAATAAGAGATCGTCCGCCGTCGACGAATTTAAGATCCCCTTGAACGACGAACCCATATTGGCCAGAACGAGGCTCCTTCTGACCGCTGACTCGTCATGTAAAATATCCGCCACTAATCTGCCTGTATCACTCAACTGCTCAAGGATATGAAGTTTTTCTTGAGAATCGTTCAAAACAGCGAGGAACATCTTTCCCACTGCGGCGATGCAAGCCGCAAACTTAGATTGTTTTGCTGCGATTCGTTCGTCTCGCTTGATAACTGTCTCTGAGAGAACAGCCCTCACCTCCGGGTTTATCGCCGGCGGATCGATATACTTCGCGTTTTTTGGCGGTGGATATTTCTTGATTAAATGAGCCCTACCCTCCGTAGGTAAACCTCCCTTGAGAATTTCCTCCCATCGAATCGCCATCTCTGACGGTATATCGTCACCGAGTATTCGGTCCTCGAGGATCCTTTTTCCCAACACCTCCAAAACTTGAGGGTCAAGGGCTGTTTCCTTTGTCGATCCTGACACAACGGGGGCAGCGCCATTCGCTGCGTCAGATAAATCCTGACTGGGCTGAACTCGAATCGGCCCCGGAAGGACAGTTTTATCTATCTCCGCAGCCCGGTTCTCCGCCTCGTCCAAATCCGAGACAAGATCCACCGAGTCGTCTCTCTCTGAATTTCCCGATGACGAATATCTCGAATGCCTTCTATCCTCCTTCCGTCGCTTCCTCCGATCCTCTTCCGACGAACTCGATACGTGACGGTGACCTGACAAAGAGCGAGGCACCATATATCCAATCTTAACGAGATTTTTTATCGAAGTACGTCAAACGTACACGTTAAATAGGTTAACCCTTTTTTAACGTTCCCCTTTATGGTATTGCCCGAGTAACTCTGCCTCGCGTGGGTTAGAGCCCACGCGAGGGGCTTATGGTCTCGAAATCCATCGACGCCGTTTGCAACCCAACCTATAAACGTCACGTGTTAGAAAAACAAAACCCGAATACTTACGCTTGCGCTTTTTCCGATGCTTTTTCTCGATTAATCTCTCGAGTTTTTTAATTCTCTCCTCGAGAGCAATCTCCTCCACAGATTTGCTCCTGGAACTTTGAGCACTCATCTTTATCCGTAATTCAGAAAAAAACAAAATTTTTCAGTTACGACGTGTGGTTCTTCCGGCACACGGAAGAAGAATGAGCTCTTAGGGCCGGGCGCCTGTCCGGGGGGGATGAAAAAGTCTCTAGACGAGCTTTGAAAACGTGTGGTATTTCTGGTAGTGGGAGGGGGACTACAGTGGGATCTATCGGAAGAGGCGCGAAATACAATAGAAATTTCTTTAGGAAAAAGCCTATTGTCTTTATCTATCATTTCTCGAATGTCGATAATAATATTCATATTTGCACGTCAACAGTCAAGAAACACCCGCGAAGAACTCAATTTTTTCTTTTATCACGTGTAACGTCAAATGAGAGTCTCTTTTTGAAGTATGCAATCCAAGCAACCTTCGCACTCGATCAGTGAATCTTCTTCCGTATATTCTTTTACCGTGTTTTGTTCATTACATGGTGGCTGTTTATCTTGAAATACAACGCTATGTTGAAGAAATTTTTTTTAGCATGAGTACCTGTCTCAAAGCACAACAGCGATGTGGTGTTTTGTCGACTAATAAACCATGGCGTAGGCATTTGCTGCGCACAGTGGCCAATTTTTTAAAACTTGGACACTCCCACTTTGCACGTTCGAGATCTTTAATTTCACGATTAATCACTTGGCACAATAAATTAGCTTTTTGATGTCCCTGTGTCCAAATACTTTTTGCATGGCGCGCAATATCACGTAAATTAACGTAAAGTTATCGCGGAATAACTCGAGACATTTTAATCGAACGAACTCTTTGAACGTCAGAAATCGAATGAAAGATTTTCAAAGGAGTTCTTCGGTATTTTAATAGATTGAAAAATTCCACTCGTTGCATCTCGACATGATACCAACGAGGTATAGGAAAAAGAGGAGGTAGAGCGAAAAAATAATTCGCAGGGGTTCATATTCACCGAAGAATATCACGTGAATATGAGGACAAAATGCTGATCGAGTTCCGCTCACATGATTTGAACTTAAATCGTAATACAAAAAAGTATAAAATTCCATCACACATCCCCGCATTCTATCGAGCCTAATGCGGAGTAGAACGAATGTGAAGGATCAAGTTCGGTTATCAAAGTCGCCTGGTGTGCACAGAGATTCTGCATATGTCACTAAAATCGTGTTAAACCGTCAGGTCGATATTTTTGTATTCATTTTTTCTCTTTCGAGGAAAATAACGTTGACGTTGCATTTTTGCACGTGCGCTCGAAAAAAATTCAAGAGACTTCTGTCTCCAGATGCGAGCATGTGAGTAGGTATATTCTTTGAATATTCTAATTGTCGTTGCTGAAGTTTGTGACGTGACACTTTGCCCCGCCACTCGTACGAATGGTGTCGACCAGTGGATCGGGTTTCCGGCCCATTTTGACGCCACTTCGACTCGTCGGTCGTTGTTCGGAACGAGGCTCACCGCTACGTAAAATTAAGACTTAGTTTAAGAACGCGCGCCTATTACCTGTTGCGCGACAATTACCTTATTGTTTTACCTAATCCCGGCCCGTGCCGGGAAGAGAGAGAGAGAGAGTTCAGTTTTTCGTTGAGTTACCTTGATTCCAATATTTCAGAAATCTACTGTAGTTTCCGAGATTTGGCCCTGCCTCCATCACATTGGGCCGAGGGTACCGCTAATTTATACCATCCACACTATCTCGCTGTTCAAACCGATCTCGCTCACGGGAAGCACTCTTCTCACATCGTCTTCGAGCTTCGAACATCACTCTCGACCTGCAGACGGCTGAGAGGACACGCTGGCATAGGCCATTCGTTGAACGCCGCCCGTACCTCTCCCGCCGTAGCAACCGAGAGTTGCACCGTCCGCACAGCTGTGAATTCGGGTGCCACGGTCCGTGCAATACAGCGCCTCGGTCGGTGGGGTTCGGGGGAGTTTCCTGGAGGAGAGGTGCTGCAATTGTCTGGTAGCTTATCGTCGTGGGCCCACCGTGATTTCATGACGTCTGGAATCATGAGGGAGGCCTCCCCTCTGCCTTTTCAGAGATGCCCGCCGGATCCCCAAGAGGAAAGGCACTCGGATCACAGCCACTTAGTCGGGAGGAGCGTTTCACGTGGGCGGAAGAGGCGAGAACAGCGGAGGAAATCATGCGATGAAGCGTAGCCTGGAAGCGGTGCAGAAAGTAATTTCCGTACGCGCTTCACTTTTGAATTTACCGCGAATGCGCGAGCTGGGAGGCCGAACGCTAGTTCGCGCCCGGCGTGTGAGCGCTGCGGTGCTGGATCCGAGTAGTGGGGAGAGCGCCGAACACCGAGGACCGCTCGCACGCACAATTTGTCTAATTCCGAGCACGGTTCTGGCGAGTCCACGTTCCGGCGAATAACATCGAGCCTAATCTTTGTGCGGCGAGCTGGATCCCTCGGTAAGTCCATTCTTTATCTCCCCGAATCTTTTGTCTTGTTGAGCCTTTTGTGTGTTTGCTTTTTCGGAATATAGTTCCGGGTTGTAGTTTAGCTTTATTTGGCGTTTCCAGAGACTTACGAGTCGAAGTATCGCGCGAGATTGCGGCCGATACTTCCCGGGTCTCGAATCTTTATGATGTAACGCTCAACTCGACAAATCGATTCCTTTAAGTTGGTTCAATCATTTCATGCATTAAATTCCGTAAAATTGTCGTTATTAGAATTATATTCTTTGAGTTTTCGTTGTGTAAAAGCGCTGAATATAATGCGCAATATCTTTCGAGTACCTCTGTCTCTCTCTCCTTGCACGTGCCGAGGGCTCTAGCGAGCGCGCCCGGTCGTGCGATGTTTTCGTGCTTTCTCTCTCGTACTTGTTGTCGCGCTACGGACTATACGGCGATTAGTAGCGTCCGCGTTTATTATTATATTTCGTTCCTTTCTTTTGTATCGCGTATTATTATCCTCTCGTAGTTTAACAGGCGTGCGGCGTATTACCGCTTTCCGATACCTTATTCTTTTATTACGTTAACTGTTACTTAAATTATTTATAATTCTTTCATTACCTTGTCGCTCGCATTTTCTCACACTAGTACTTTACCTGCGGCCCTTGGCGCCGATTACCTCGTACATGCGCCTTACCTACAGTCCTCGCGACTCATTAATCGTACCTCCAGCCCTCGCGGCTGATGAACATTACCTGCGCATTACCTACGGTACTTGTGACCGGTTACCTTTTACCTACAGCCCTCGTGGCTGATTAATCGTACGTCCAGCCCTCGCGGCTGATGAACTTTACCTGCGCTTTACCTACGCCCTGTGCGGCTGGTTACGTATTACCTGCGTTTACCTAAGACACTCAATTCGTGGGTGTCGAATAACGAATGTGAGGCGTGCGAATATGCGAAGCGACAGATCAGTTCAATCATTTTCATTGTCCAGATTCTACCCGCCACTTGTATTATATCGCTTGAAATTATGTCCGATCATTAAAACTTACCTAATCTCGTATTTTATTATTTTGTTCTCGATTGTTCACGGCGTTCAATATTTGTCTTTCTTGTAACTTTACGCGTCGTCAAGGAGTTGAATAAATTATGAATATTTTGCCCAAATTTCTATCTTGTTTCGATCAAGAGACTCGGTAGAGTCTCGGGACAAGTACATTGACAGCCCTGTCGTCTGCTGGCCCGAGGCTCTCGCCGAGACTATATTATCTCTGAATAAAACGATTCACGGTGGTGGGGGTAAAATCGACATGTCATTTTCTTGAATTGCGAAGCTCAGGAGTTATGTCGCAATTTGAAAATTAAACTTTCAGCTAATTAAGAAATTCTCTTTCGATTGCGCCCAAAATCAGCATGATCGGTGGCGTAATTGCTGAGAAAAAACTTTGCACGGGCTCAAGATTATGCAAAAAGTACCAACACATTTACGCAGCTGACGTATCCGTATATGGGTTCAGACCGATACATACAAGGGCTTCTTGATGCCCATCATAACCAATCACCGGTGAGAATCTATTCGTCTCGACCAATCGCCGATGAGAAAGTTTCTGATAGTCCTCAATGTTTTCTTGTATACCGTCTGTTATCGTCTGTTATGTTATTATAAAGTGATTGCGATCGTAGCCCCGTGGATCAACGGTGCAAGATTTGCAAATTTCGTTTAAATAAATAAAACATTATTGGAAATAGCAGTGGATATAATCAATTTTATTTTTTTCATAAAAGAAGTTTCAATAAGTTTCGAGCCCAATTCACGACAGTAATATCTATAATAAATAAAACCTCAAAAGTGGATTAATTGATCTCATACAGTGTACTGAGAGTGAGTAAAATGTTGAGAAGTGAAAACGTGAATAATGTGTGTCGTGAAAATTAAGAATTATCTGTTCTACTTCGATATCGTAATATATACATAGATAGCAAATTTGCGAGATTTCGCGTCATGTTGACGTTTGAGGTTATGACCGCCGGAGTGCTGTTGTGTGCAGAGTGTAGAAAAATAAAAGTGGTTATTGAAAAGTGGAAGGAATCAATATTATTAATGACGTGACTAATTACTGTTGAATAATAATAATAATAACAATGAGAAAAAAAACGTTCGTTCATTATAACCTCTAAAACGTTCTTTCCAAACAGAAATTCTATGTTGTGTAATTACATTAAAGAGGTGGATGGTTGTGTGTAAACGAATTCAAATAAATTTCAAAAAACTTTGGTCAAGTAATTCAATGTATTGTTGTCATAATTTCTTTCATTTAGTTTGGCTGTGTTCACCGGTCCCTTTTTTCCACCTCCTTAGCTTACAGTGTATATTGTCATACCAATTTCTATTTGTTCTCCAGACAATACGAGAGATATTCGTATTTCTATTTTTTTATATTAATTTCAACAAGATAATTTGAAATATTTATAACAAAAAGCCTTCATGATTGCTTGTTCATACACCCAAGTTTTGAAAAATCTTTGGGCCATGTAAATGCATAGATATATTTACTTGAGTTGTTACATGATAAATTTGGAAATTTATTTCAATAAGTCATTGGGTGCTTATTTTCATGATATCAAAATTTGTATCTTCGAAATGCAATGAACACCTCTAAAGTTCGACAAAGTGATGAAGCGACATGTATATTGAATATTTCCAGACCATGTTTGCGATTGGCATTGTGGGTTGAAAAATTCATTTCTGTAAGTCTACACCTGATCATTTTTGGATGTGATCAAATATTTTGTCTGCGGATAACCATGGAGACATACAAAATTACAGCATTTTGCTTGCTTCAACATGCATTGTATCTGTCACTTTTTTCTTAAATGTGTCATAATAAGTTTCAAAAATGTGGTTCAGGTAATTTTGAAGTGTTTTTCCCTATAGCACCAAAGTCTGTATAATGAGTACGTAGCAAGTACCTATGAACTTTGATATTTCTGTGAAGTAGCAGGTGTGCCAATCTTTTAACTTTTTGGTTCCGACTGGAATATATTAACGAAGATATTCATTACTAAAGTCTTCACCTACTTATTTCTGAATAGATCTGAAATTACTGTCTTCAGAAACTAATGCACAGATACATGAAACAATTTTGATTTCTGTTCTCTTTCAATTACGCTGTCTTTTTTCTTTTTAACTATGGCATAATTAATTTCATGAATCTGTGGTACTTTTGTCTGTCTGTCTCATAACGTAGATGAAGAAATTGCAGCAGATACTGGCAAACTTTGAAAATTCTGTGTTTACACTTGTGCGCCAAGTATTAGCACTTCCTATTTTTGATTATGGAATATGGGTATATATAAATTATGAAAATTATTAAAAAATTATAGAATATGGTAATACATAAATAATAAATAATTCAAAATGGTACAAAAAGTCAGCGGTGGCCCATTTATGATTGGCATAAGAATTTATGTTTTCAAAATAGATATATATTAAAAAATAAGCAAATCTGGTGGTCTTGACACACTCAATACTTTTCATTTCTCTGATTGGAACTCAGTCGCTACATGCAGAGTTTAAAAATTTTATACATCGACATGTGTACATCAACTTGATATCTCTGGGTATGATACTGTGAATAGAAAAGAATGCTTCAAAAAGTCATTGGAAGTTTCCTGGTGGACTTGGTGAGCATTATATATATTTTTTCTCTCTCTCTTTCTGTCAAATTTTACGGAAAATCAATCAAAAAATTCGTTTCATTGAAAAATTTTCATATCTTTTTTATTCACAACGATTTGATTAAAAAAATTGAAAATAAAATTCATAAATGAGGGGGGGGATTCCTCAATAATACAAAATATTCATAAACGTTACGGAAAATAGTTTTTCAGCCCTCCGGGCGGAAAGTGGCAACTTTCGGCCCGCTGCGCGGGCCGAAGTTGCCGCATTCCGCCTGCGTCGGACAGAAAAATCGTATACACTCCACGGGAGTGAAATTAGACCACCTCAAACCGCGTGCTTATCACCCGAGCCGAAGGCTCGGGTGACAATTCTGCCCGCGGTTTGAAGTAGTCTATTTTCCCTCCCTAGGTGTGTAATATACTATTAATCCCACAAAATTGTGGACACATTCGGAATCGATGAAACATGAGGGGATCATCGTGTTTCATCATCATCATCACCATTATCATGAGGGAAACATGAGGAAACATCAAACATTCGAAGAATATCAAACTGTTATAAGTTGCAGAAAACTTAACGAAAATCATTGGATAAATTATTTTCGATTATCATAATAGAAACAGTGGAAAACTTTCGAAAACCTTATTTGAAAATTTAGAACTACCACAGAAAAAAGATTGGATATCAAGCCGCAAAAATCCTCCCTCGGAGAAAAAAAATTTGGACAAGCCCTAGCGGGTTGTACTTTTTTTGACCAATCGTTACATCCGTTAGGGAGTACATTATTGATCGCCCGTTTTCGCATTATACCACGAAAAATGTAAACAAATATTATCAAATTTCGCAATGAAAATTATTTTAAACCGTGAAAAATATTAAAATACATTAAAACCCGGCAGTATTAGTGAATGATTTATCCACTAATATACTGATTATCGCGTTATTTTCAACGTTAATAAGAGTTTTCAATTGAATTTCAAGCATTGAACACACGAAACAAATATCTAGGATTTAAATTGTTGACTATAATTATTTGTCAAAATACGGCTTTCGATTTATTATTTGAAAACAATAAGAAAGAGATTATTTGCAAAAATTCAATTTATTCTAGCATACATGACATAGTATTCCTCGATAAATCGACCAATGTTTCAATTTCGCATTCCACAAACTGTTGATATTTGTTCTTGAGTTCATAAACAGCAAGTTACATGAGATAAAAGAGAATTTTTTACTATTACAACTTTTTCTTGCCTACTAATAGTCAATTGTTTTTCTTAATTTTGCAAAACAAATAAGTAAGGACATACAAGAATATATGGATGTGACGAGTACTTTTGTATCGTATGTGAATATTTAAAAGCAAAGTGAATAATTAAAAGATTGGTTCTATAAAATTTTCAATTTTCTGAACGTAGAGTATATAGTTTTTATTTCTTTTTTAACCCAGCGTGATTGTGCATGGTTAGCTCAGCTTAATGTAATCCGAAAAACAAGATTACCGAACTTTTGAGAAAAAAGATCTGATACAGAATATCAAAAATTCCCCTAGGGAAAAAAGGTTGGGACAAGTACATTGATGGTCCCTTGTTTCCTGATCATATCACAAAAAATGTGGAAAAACAATTCCATAAAAAAATTATTAAACCAACTGTAAACAATTTCAACAAAACGTATAAAAAAAAATACACAAATCCTGAAAAAACATTACATCAAAAAAATACAAATCTGTAATTATTTTTTACAGTGTCAAAAAAATCAAATAAAACATAAGCAATAAAAAAACGACAAATAAAAAAAAGTTTTTTTCAAATCAATTGAAAGAAATTTCCATCTAAGTTACATCCAGCATTTCAATTTATGATATCAATTCGAGGCCAGGTATTTAAAGATAATTCAGCATATTCATTCCTACGATATAATCTCTTAAAATTGGCAATTCTGTTGGATTTGTTTTGAATTTTATTTATTTTTCGTCAAAAATCGCTTAAGTCTAGGGATGGATCTGTGCCGATAGTTTTTTACATCAAATTTTACGAAAAATAAGTCTTTTTTCGTCGAAACCACAGTGACAAACCGAAAATCATATCTCGGCCTCCAACGCACATTCCTCCGTGCTCTTGGATCCCCAACGAGCATAACATATTAGAGTATGTAATGATTTATTTAATTAACTTTTATTTGTTATTTCTCGTTTGTTGTGTTTATTATTACGATGTTTATTTATGACAAGAATATAAAGACAATAGAAACACAATCGTTTCAAATATATGGTGATAGTTGATTATAAGAAGTTGTTCGATCTGTTCTCTCGAAACTTGCTTCAAATGAGCAATTCATTACTGAAGGTTATAAAAAAAAACCATTTCAAACGCAATGAATAAAAAAATGAATCTGTTAAATCATGGTAATGCGTGAAAAACGTTTGGTTCAAAGGAACAAAACGTGGTCAAATAAATGCAAAAGTGACGAGTACATCGGATGACGAGTGAAAAAAATTCAAAACATAATGGTATGTAAAAAAAATTACGAAACCAACTGTAAATAATTTCAACAAAACAAGTAAGAAAAACTTTCACAAATCATGAAAAAATATTATATTAAAAAAAATACAAATCTGTAATTATATTGTAAAGGAAAAAAAAATTCAAATAGGACGTGAGAAATTCATTCTTACGGGAAGCACCCGGAACTTGAGAAAGTTCCAGTGAATCAAAAAAGTTACCATCTGAGTTATGTGCAGCACTACAATTTATGGCATCAATCGGAGGATAAGTATTTTATTAGTATATAATACATAATTTTTCACAATATGAAATTGTTCTGAGAAACGTTCAAATCCAAAAAAAAATCGCATCGAAGGTAAAAGTCATTTGTTACTCTATGGTGGCAGAGACTTACTTAGAAGAAAATCGATTCTTCTCAGACTTTCAGGATCCCCTGGTATTCACAATATTCGACATCGATTTCGTATCGGTACAAATTATGTTTAAATGTGTGCTAAAAGTGATAAAAGCGATTGATGCCATAAATTGTAGTGCTGCACATAACTCAGATGGTAACTTTTTTGATTCACTGGAACTTTCTCAAGTTCCGGGTGCTTCCCGTAAGAATGAATTTCTCACGTCCTATTTGAATTTTTTTTTCCTTTACAATATAATTACAGATTTGTATTTTTTTTAATATAATATTTTTTCATGATTTGTGAAAGTTTTTCTTAATTGTTTTGTTGAAATTATTTACAGTTGGTTTCGTAATTTTTTTTACATACCATTATGTTTTGAATTTTTTTCACTCGTCATCCGATGTACTCGTCACTTTTGCATTTATTTGACCACGTTTTGTTCCTTTGAACCAAACGTTTTTCACACATTACCATGATTTAACAGATTCATTTTTTTATTCATTGCGTTTGAAATGGTTTTTTTTTATAACCTTCAGTAATGAATTGCTCATTTGAAGCAAGTTTCGAGAGAACAGATCGAACAACTTCTTATAAATCATCGTGCATTCGTGTTTTGAACTACATGAGTGTCACATAGGGTTTCACTGAGACTACTGTCCAGGTGACATCAAACATAAATGTACTTGTCTCCAATTTTTTAACAGCATTTGTGCTGTTACTTATGGTTTGATTTGACTACTTTTTGTGCACTGTGAACTTGAAAAAATTTTACAGGATATTGGAAAATCAAATTCTTCATGTTAGGGCACAATATAGATGACATTCTGTTATTGTTAATTCATTTTTTGTTCGTACCAAGAAATGCACACTACATGTATGAGTAACATATATGTAGGGTTTATTCACTGAGACTACCGTTCAGATGTAATGATCATATTATCACCCATCAGAGTGTACTTGCGAAAAGACATTTATTGAAAAATTTTTTAATTAAAATTATTCTCTGTCTCATTGAAAGAGATATCAAAAAAAAGGAAACAAAAATTTTTTAATCAAATTACGGCTAATTTATTTAAAAACTCAAAAAATTAAAACGAATAATAAATTTCAATGTCGTTAAATAACGGCAGGATTTCAATGACTAAGGCACTCGAATCTTTTTTCAAGATAACGCGATATTGATCGATTGGAATAATTAAATCCAACATAGGGGGTCACCCCGCATGGCGGCCGAATTTTGTAGGGTTTTTTCGCAATTTTCTTGCGGCAAAGAAAAAAAACATAGACTTTTGAAATTTAAAAGATTATTCAATGGTATTTCAACTCGATGGTAGAATTTTTTAACTCTGATATCTCTGGTAGATTCGGTGTAAAGCTACTCCACAGGAACCTATGTGTTTCTTCATAGTCTCCACGATTCCAGGGGATCGGTTTATCTGAAATCAAAAAACCAAGGTGCGTTTGGATTAGTAAAGCAGTGGTTATCACCTGAATTAAAATTATACAGAAATATTAAACATTGAAGGATTTTTCCGTTTAGAAAAACCTTATTTCAATTTTTCAAAATGTTGCATAGCTCAATAATCCTTCAATTTCGATATTTCTGTATGATTTTAGTTCAGGCAATAGCCCACTGCTTTACAAATCAAAACGCTCCTCGGTTTTTTGATCACAGATAAACGGGACCCCCGGGAATCGTGGACACCATGGAGAAGCATATGGGATCCTGTGGATTAATTTTACACGGAATTAACTCGAGACATCAGAGTTAAAAAATTCTATCATAAAGTTGAAATACCAATGAATAAACTCTTTAAATTTTAAGTCTGTGTTTTTTTCTCGTCGCAAAAAATCGAGGAAACCCCAAAAAATGTGGTTGCCATGGGGGGGGGGGGGGGGGTGACCCCCTCAAGCCGAATCAGTTTTTTTGAAAATAAAAATCGTTTTATTATGCATGCAAGTTGTTTTAGGTATTTTAATACCTACTAGGGTGATAGTTATTTGGGATCAAATTTATTTTACCCTTTTCGCCCCCTAAATTGGTTCGAAATACATAAAAAGTAATGCTGTAATTTTGTCAGATTTGTAAAACAATGCTCAACCCTCGACCATGGGGGTTGAAGTTTTCTGTTCATAATACATGGAATTTTTCTGCGTTTGTGGTCACGATTATACTGTGGGCCTCAATACATTTGGAAAATCTTGAAATTTCCATAAATTGTTTTACAAGCACGTTGCTACACGAAAAAAATTTTCAAAACTCCTACCCTTAAAATGTTGTATAGCATCACTATAAGAACCCATTAATGCGCAAAACGACAATTTTGGACACACAATTTCAAGTACGCAGTTTTAACTAAAAAATAAAATCTGATATAGGGGGTTTTTGAGAGTGCTCTTTCAGAATCTTGCATTTATTTTGTAAAATTAAATCAAAATCTTCATTATTTATTCGTTTTTAATTGAAAAGTCAAGATTTTCTAACATTTTTTTTATCAAAGCGATTTCCCTTACTGTTGCTGCTCTCAAATAACCATATTATCGCCTGCAAAGATGTTCTTAAGGTCTGACGAGTCCAGAACACTGGTTATAAACACTTTTTTCTTACTCAGTTTTTGCATAATGGCGGCTTTTGCAAAACAGCATGATGAAAATCTGTATGATTTTTTTTCTCGAAAGTCTTGACATAACAAAGAAATGTTCCAGAACAAAAAGTATTCAGAAACTTCTAAAGAATACGTGTGATTTTTTTCAAAAATTTTCTAGCTATTTTTGTATTTTTCAATTTCGATAAATTTTTAAAATATTTAAAATCTTTGAAAAGTTTCACATTCTTTGGATGATTCTAAACAATTTTTGTTATTAAATTTTTTTTTTTTAAGTTGAAACTTTTTAAGAAGAAAATTATGAACCTATTTATTATTCGGTGGAAAATAATTTTTTTTTCAAAAAGTTTCAACTTTACAAAAAAATTATATAACAAAAATTGTTTAGAATCATCCGAAGAATGCGTGTGAATCTTTTCAGAACTGCAAAAATTTTACAAAATTAATCGAAATTGAAAAATACAAAACTAGCTAGAAAATTTTTGAAAAAAATCAGGCGTATTCTTTAGATGATTCTCAACACTTTTGGTTCTGTTATATTTCTTTGTTGAGTCTTTCGAGAAAAATACTGGTTATAACCAATGTTGTGGAAAGGTCAGACATTGAAAACACTTTTGCTGGCCTTAATATGGTTATTTGAGTGCAGCAACAGTAACGGAAATCGATTTGAGGGACAAAAACGTTCAAAATTTTTGACTTTCCAATTCAAAACGCAAAAACAATGAAGATTTTGATTTAATTTTAAAAAATAAACGCCAGGTTCTGAAAGAGCACCCTCAAAAACCCCCTACATTAGATTTTGGAGAATTTTTCTTTTGTTTTTCAGTCAAAACTGCGTACTTGAAATTGTGTGTCCAAAAATATCGTTTTGCGCATTAATGGGTTAGTATGATGATGCTATACAACATTTTAAGGATAGGGGCTTTGAAATTTTTTTCCGTGTAGCAACATGCTTGTAAAATAATTTCTGAAAATTTCAAGATTTTCCAAACGTATTCAGGCCCACAGTAAAATCGTGACCACAGACGCAGAAAAATTCCATGTATTTTAAACGGAAAACTTCAACCCGCATGGTCGAGGGTTAAGCATTGTTTTAAAAGACCCCAAATAACAACCTCCCTATAATACACACTGTGACCGAAATTTTCATATTTTCCAACTTTGTCACAAAACTCTCTGTTTCCCTCTCTCGTCGATTTTTGTTTCGGGAAAAATCCCGTGGGCGCCAGTCGCTGAGCGACTCGACGAAAAAGAGAAAGAGAAAATGTTGACCGGCTTGACTGGCAGCGGGATGGGGGGTGGGCGAAAGGAAGAATAACTTGGAATCTCAACTCACAATTTGATGTTACAATTTAAAGATTAGTTGAACACTTCGTTTATTCGTATATTTGATTAACAAATTTTTATATCGCTGGTGAGAATTTTAACGGGACTACCACGCAATTCGGGGGAAAACGTCGCGAACCACATTCACACACGATCGGGATCCTACACACTTTATAATTTAATATCGAGCTCGTTTCGTCCTGTCACAGAACTACTTGTGGTCAGGGAATTCTTAGATGGAAAATTACGATGCACCAATTATTTACGGGATCAAAAGAAATCACCGAGCCCCCGCTAATCAGTTACTCGGCCGAGCTGTTTCCCGTCGCAATCGTACGCGAATCCGATCCACTCACTCTCTCTCACTCACACTTACTCAAATATTCCCGACTTTTTCCCCACGAATCCTCGCACAATTATCACGACACGGAGATTTTCGAGCACGGCCACGCAAGCTACATTTACTTTACTTTTAATTTTGTCGGAAAAACCCCGCTTCACTAGCTGGGAACGCGGGTACGAACAGAAAAAGAACAAACTCTAAGCTTGAACAAAAGTCGCGAGGCGAAACCGTCACCGTGACCGTATTTCTCGAGAGGTTTTGGCTCTTTTGACGGGATTAATTGAATTTAACTATCCGATACGACGAGTATACAATTCGCCGCGAAGACAATAATGTTCGGATAAATTCTTCGAGAGGTCATCGACTACAGATCAATGAAAGAAAGCGGGAACTTACGGTCACACTCAACTCTCGAGATCTCCACGTCTGGCTCACTCGATACTTCACGAAAATCTAACGAGATCGATCCTCGTTACGCAGCGTGTCACCACCCCTCTTTCTCCTTTCGTTCGATTTTCGCTCAACTGTTAGCAGGTGCGTCGCGTCAATTTTCTATAATGGGCGTTAGACAGGGCCCCGAATTTTCACGGGAGTAATTATTAATTCAACAGCGTTTATAATAACCCCTAGCCCGAATATGACATACGACGTAAACTAACGACGGGAAAAGAAATTTGCCGATGTTTAATTCCCATCTCAATTGACGATTCTGGAACTCCGAAAAAGGTTTGACGCCCCTCTAGACGGGACTCCCCTGAGATGTCGATGACTTCAGAATTTGAAATTTCAATCGTCCAGAATCTTCGGGAATGTTCTGTAACGGGCGGCCTGTAATTGTGTGTTTCGATGTGACAAGAATGTGTTTTGCGTACGAGCCCTGCTCGAAGTACGCCGATGTTGTGATGTTTCCGGGAAGTAAACAAGTGTATGAGCTCCACTCGAAATACACTGATACAACGATGACTGGTTTTCCTCTCTGAATTATCGAGATCTTAGTTTTCGGGACGGCTCGCATGAAAAATAATAAAAATAAATCACGGGGTATAAATTCATTATTCTTAAAATCCTTATTCTACAAAAGGTTTGCGTGGTCGTGCGTGGTCGAAGCAACGAGCGAGAGACGGGAGACTGCGAAAGACATCTTTTCATGTCATATTTCCGTTTGTGACAATCGCCAAAAATAAAATTGTCACAACACATATACACACACGCGGACATATTTTATTTCGAACTTAAATTTTACTTTGTTGGAATTGAAGTGAAAACTCTCCGTAATTATCAATTTAGTCTTTTTGATGAAAAAATTTCCACCAATGCAAAATGAAAAAAATACTGATTGCCTCAGTTTCGATTTGCCAATAGAAATTTTGTAATCAAGCACTTTCGAATAGTCTGTTATGCGTTTACAGACAATGCGATTATACTGCCTTTCTATATTTTTGTAGTCCCTGGCTCTTTTTCGTCATTCCTGTTTTGCGTTATTTTATTACAAGACGATGCCGCGTCTTTAGATATTCTCCAATAACAAACATCGACAAGTTTGATGATACAATCAGAGAGAGCTGATGAGAAAGAGCGGAGGCATGGATTTTTATTTCTAATGTTTCAGAATCCGGACTACATCTCAAGATATATATAGAAAAAATCTCTAACCTTTCTAAATATTTTTACCATCAATCCGAACGTTGTTGACAATTTTCGTTTTTTTTTCCATTACACAACACTCTTGGATTCCTCGGTCTTTATCTCTTTCTTCTTCACTTTTTTCTCATCACTTTCACTAAAACATTGTACTGCTTTTATTTATTTTCTACAGAACCGGAAAAAATTGGAACAGTTTCGGTGAATTGTAACATTCGCGATCTTTATAACCTCATTTAGTTAGCATTGAAATAACACACCATATGTCGTATCATAACGGAAATATATAGGTATATACTTGTACTACCGACCGGGATATCGGTGAACTGTCAAATTCGCGATCTTTATAACCTCATCATCTATCAGCATAAACAACACACCATACGTCATACGACACGAAAATATATAGGTATTGTGACGATTTTTTTTATTTTGACTAAAGAAGATGAACGAAAATTAAGAGATGACACAAATGTCCTCCCGTCCGTTTCGTTCGATGCTTCGGCCACGCAACGATTCCGCAAAGATTTCTGTGGGACCTTGTTAAGAGAAAAAGAATATTTGATTTATTTGTCGATTTAATTATTCCATGTAAATCGGGAGAGTCGAATTCGAATTAGGAGGAAGGCCAATCGTCGTTGACAATGTATTTCGAGCAGGACTCATGCGTTTGGCTGTCTTCCCGTGAGAAATGGAACAAGGGAAAGATTCGAAGAAGGACGAGAACATCTAACGTCGGCATACTTTGAGCAGGGCTCGTACGCATCAACACAATTACACCACACCAACACACACACAAACAGGGTGGTCACTGTAGAACGTTCCCGAAGGTCCGAGAAATTCGAAATTTCCAACGATCGAGAAGTGATCTACATCGATATTTCAGGGGAGTCCCGTCGAAAGGGGCGTCAGACCTTTTTGAAATTTAATTTCGTTCGCGAACAGCTATTCTCTCTCTTCCCGTTGTGTAAATTGATAATCATCGTGTGTTTGGGCCAGGGGTTATTATTATTATCGAAATAATGTCATCGACATTTAATCAATTTATCCCGTGGAAATTTGGGGGCCCCGTCTAACGCCCAACTAGAAGAATTGATACGTCGCACCTGTTGTAGGGCGAGTAAAGATCGTAGTTAGAGGGGAGAGAGGGGAGTGACACCGCGTAACGAATATCGATCACTTTCGGTAGATTTTCGTGGAGTATCGAGCGAACTGGACGTGCGATCTCGGGAATTAGTCTTACACGCCGTAAGTCCAACCTTTCGTTGTTCGTTTCGGGCGATGGACTCTTTAAGTAATTATTCCCGTGGATTATTATGGCATAATTCATTTCATGTTATTGTGAAATTTCGCTCGGTCTGATTAGTTTGAATATCGAGAAAATGTGTCACGGCGGCGGCTCTGTCCCGTAGAAAGTCGGCTTTTGATTTCCTTGTTGCCCGCGTTCCGTAAAGTTCGGGGTAGAAAAATAAAGTCGAATAAATTTTCAGTTACGTGGCCGACGCGAAAATCTCAAATTTTGTTTAGTAATCGTTTGTTTCTTGTAAAGCTGAGAGGAAAGGTCGGGAATATTCGAGGGAGAGTTTGAGTGAGAAAGAGTGCGTGGATCGGGATTGCGAACGCGTGTGACGGGTAATAGCTCGGCTGAGTAACCGAATATCGGGGGCTCAGTAATTTTATTCATCACGTAATTATTTGTCATCGTATTCCATCTTTAACGAATTTCTGACCACGAGTAGAACCGTGACAGAAAATACGAGCTCGTGATAGATTGTAGTGAGTGTAGGCTCCCGATCGATTGTGTGTGAAGATTGTAGTGTGAGTTCGCGACTTTTTCTCCCGTCCTTATTTTGCGGTCCTCCCGGTAAATTCTCATCGAGATTTGATTATTGTAATTTTGAAAAGTGATTGTTAAATAATAATTAAGATATCATCCATTTAACAATTTTTGATTTTGCCAGTTATTCTCCCGTTCACCCCGCCCATTCCGCTGCAAGCCAAGCCGGCAAATCATCATTTCCCTCCGATCATACTATGTCACTTCGGTGGCTGGCGCCCACGAGAATAAGAACTGTTCTCGAAAACATAAAATAGTATGAGCGGAAGAATTTGATTTTGTGGCACTTGAAAAATCGGTCACAGTATATATTGGTATTATGGCACCAGAAAAAAAGTATATCGGTATATAAAATGTATTATGGCACCAGATTTGTCACTAGATATAAAACAAATAAACATCAAAAATGTGTGCGAAAATCCGACCCATTTTTTGATGCAATTAAAAAATAAATAATTAATATCTCTTCAACGCGTCAAGCTACAGAGTTCGAAGAGGTCGCAATCGAAAGAAAAAAAATAATAAAAAATATGTCAACGTATAATATTCTCCGAAATGATATAGTTAATTAATTATTGAAGAAACAAATTTTGAAAATTTTCGAAAACAATTGGAAACGCTATCGCTCCGGTAAAGAGTCTCTGGCAGCAACTCGTCATATCTTATAAATGTACTTGTCTCAGAGTCGCTGCCGCGACTCTAGATAGAAAACAAAATTTTCTATACCAGCCTCGACAATGACGATAGAGAGAGAGTACTTATCTTGATTTTCTTGTGGACTCGTCGATTGCTCTTATTCTCTCTATCTATAGTTCGAGGGGCGCTCTCGAAGAGACCAAGGAATTCTGATCTAAACGATCGATGAGCAAGTTGGGATCGCTCGACGCTCAATCCTCTCCAAGTCGATTAAACTCGCGCATCGATCCCTTCTTCAAAATCCCTTCTTCAAACTCGTATACCTTTTGAACATTACAAGTACAAGGGAAAAAATCGCTCAAGTCCAAGTACAGACTTGTGACAAAATATTTTCAGTACAATTTTGACGAAAAATAGGGTATTTTCTCGGAATCCGACGTTAAGGAAGTTGAGGCTGTACAGTCATTCTTTCTACCCAAAAGTTATGATCTGTACCTTTCAAAAGTTATGCCAGTTTACAGTTCGGCAATATTACTTTAAAGAAAAATTGGGGAAAAAAAGACGAAAAACTGATGAAAGCTCAGTCGAAAACCCGAACGGTGACGATCCTAGCCTCCAAAAACTGCACGGGAAACAGATTATTATTATTAATATAATCTCAGAAAATCTCCCAATAAATCTGAAAAAATTGACATTATATAGCAAATGTTGCTTATGTTGCCCAAAAAATTTTATATTTTTAGTATCATTTCTAACGGAGATATTACTGAATGTTTCTTAACTTCCATAAGATTACATTTTATTTGGCCCAAATTGTTATTGATTTTTCTCAGCAACGACGCTGAAACATGTCTGAAAATTTAACTGATTTTTTTTTACACTTCCCTTTATAAGATTCAATCGGTTTGAAAGCAACGACATCATTTTCATTCTAATGCCTCAACTTCCTTAAGAGCCGAAAATCATATTCCTACCAGCAACATGAATTTCCCCATGTACTTGGGTCCCTAATGGACATAAAGTGACGTAAAAAGAACGCGCCTGGAACTCTACCCCTGCGGTGGTGCGGGAAATAGTTCACAGTATCATATCATTATCGTGAGTGTTTAAAATCTTTGAAAATGCTCAAACAAAATAATAATCTTAAACACATACTAACAAAATAACACATGAAAATTGAAACTTAAATTCTATAGCCGTCAAAACGAAATCGAGGAAGTCGAGAAAAAAAAACGTTATATCAAACCCCAAAATTCCCCTAGGGAAAAAAAAGGTTGGGACAAGTACATTGATGGTCCCTTGTTTCTGGATGACATAGAAAAAATATTCAAATCCAGGAAAACAATTCTATGGAAACAAAAAACGAAAAATTGAAAAGTTCAAAAAATTCAACAAATATTAAAAACAATCGAAAAAAATTCTATAAAGAAAAACTAAAAAATTTTCAAACAAAATCATAAATATTAAACAAATTGAAAAATGTACTATCCAAGTTACATGCAATATAAAAATGTATGATATCAATTGAAGGCCAAGTTTTTATTGATCATTTGGAATATTTACCCAACAAATCGGAAACTTTGATTGAAAAAATGACGTTTTATGCATAGGAGTCACTAATCATTCATAATAATTATTTTCGAGGAAAAACAAGCTCATGAAGCAAAAGTTATAAAGAAAGTTACGTGCAGTACTAAAATTGACTATATCCATTCGAGGCCAAGTATTTATCAGTAATTCGAAATATAATCTCCAGCAACAAATAAGTATTGAGAATCCTCATCGGGCCCAGAACGTTTCATTGATATTACTAAAAAATTAATAGAAATAAAAAATTGCAGAATCTTCCTTTTGAATAATAAGAACGATGGCAACCTTTTTTTTAACCAGAACATATGAAAATCGGTAAAAACTCACATAAAAGTCATTCGTTACTTCAAGAAGGTACAGACTTTGAAAAATCGATTCCCCTCCAACTTTCAGGATCGCCTGGTGTTATTCACAACATTCAACTTCGATTGGATCGGTACAAATTATGTTCAAATACGTCTTAAACGTACTTGTACAGTCCATCACTTTTTATTCGAATTGCTTTTATTCGAAGTAAGCTGTGTAAACATTGATTTGAGAAAAGAAAACGCGCTGAATACGAAACATTTGGAGTAATGAATTTATCAGTCAAACTAGTCAAGAATAGATATTTTTCTTTGTGTACATAGCGCAGGATCTCACGTCGAACTACTCAATAAAATAGTTGGATGGAAAAGGGATGGCAAATTAAAAAACAATTACATGAGAGGATCATCAAGTTTTCTTCAAATATATGGACGGATGAGGCATTCCTTCGCCGAGCTTCCGATTAAAAACCATGCACGCCAAGCTTGTGTGTAATGTTGAAAATGAATTTGTGCAGTTCATCGTATAGATACAATGCATGCACTTGTACGCGTAAACTGTTTTAAGTTTATAACCCGAGCTAGCATAAAAACAGATGATAATCTCTTAATAATTGCAGAATCATTCGAGAAACCTTTGTTGCTCTGTGACGTTTGCTGGAAAATTTTTCTGAATAAGTAAGGGATTAGGGCTAAAAGTGTACACGAATGAATTCCACAAGAACCTTAATTCATTCACTGTACTTGGCTACGTTAGAAAATGATCTCATTTTTTTTTATTTCCAAAATTCAGAATTCCTACAGGAAACGTAATTCATTCACTGTATATGTTACAATAGATCTCATATTTTTTCACAGTTAAACATTTTTTTAAATTTATTTATTGACAATGCGAATATAGAAAATCATTTAAAACGACGGTCACGACCTTTTAATACTTGGCGTGCCTTTTTTACTTTTTGAAGTTTTAATATTTACTGATTTCACTTCTTTTTGCGAGACGTGACAACTATATAGGAATCGTATTTCATTCACTATATTTGTCAACTTCAGAAAACGATCTCATTTTTTTTTTTATATTTTGAAGTTTTTTATTGATAATGCAAATATAGAAAATTATTGGAAACTACGGTCGCGACGTTTTAATAATTGGAGTTCTTTTTTTACTTTGTCAATTATTTTTTTTTCTAATTTAGCTGATTTTTTGGAGGCGTGACAATATTTACTTAAGAAAAAAAATTCATTCTTCGTCTTCGACGAAAATTTTTAAAACGATTTGTTTCAAGTTGAGTGCTTTTCTCTATGTGCCAAAAGCAATCGACACAGCCAATTTTTCTATGTAGACGGACGAAAACTGTGCGGTTATGTTCATGTGAGTTGAAACCTTTTACAAGCAATAATGGTGACGATTTTGATTATCCATTCAGCAAATCGAATTTTCCAATGAAAGATTGGGAAATTCCTATGCATTGGGATGATATTTTCATTTTCTATTCCTTTTTTTGAAAAGCTCCACTTGTTTACTTGGAAAAATGATTTTTGAAACTATCTTCTTCTCATTCATGGATTCCATGTTGACATGGATACTGTCAATGGTTTGCAATGTCCAAGGAGATGTTTCCATGGTATTCAATGTCTAAGAACACAGCTTTATGGTTATTGGTGTCCAGTGATATTTTTTCATGGTCTTTTCTAACGTCTGAACCTGCCTCGTCAATGTAAACTATTAAATCGCAGATCTGGATATCGATAACTATGAGGAAATATATCGTAAACCGTTTATCTGAATATCGGGAAATATAAAATTGTCGAATATATATTGAAAAATACGAAGGCATCCACCTAGACATCGAAAACCCTATAGTCGCTAAACTAGACATCGAAAACTATAGAGCCGACGACCTAGATATCGAAAACCTTAGAAAAACTCACCACACTATCGGAAACTATGGAGCCATTAACTTTCATATCGAAAACCATGGACAAATTCACCTTAACATCGGAAACTATGGAGCTATTAACCGGGATAGTGAAAACTATGAAGTCGTCAACCTAGTCCATGAAAGCAATGGGAAAACATACCTGGACATTGATAACTACGGAGCCGTTGATGTAGACCTCGAAAAGCATGAAAAAACATACCAGGACGACGAAAGCCATGGAGAAATATACCTAGCCATCGAAAACCATGGAGCTGTCGACGTAGACATCGAAAACAATGGAACCGTCGACCTAGACCATGAAAACCATGGAGAACCATAACCAAACATCGAAATCTATGGAATTATTGACCTAGCATCAAAAGCCATGACGGAATATACCTGGACCACGAAAACCATGAAGGAACATACGTAGACATTTAAAACTATGAAGAAATATACCTGGACATCCAAAACCATGGAGGAATATACCTAGATATTAAAAAATATGTAGACACATACCTAGACATCGAAAAGTATGGAGTCATCGACCTAGATTACGGAAATGATGAAGAAATATACCTAGAGAACAAAAACTATGGAAACTCAGACCTAGCCATCGAAAACTGTGGAACCATCAACTTAGACCACGAAAACCATGGAGAAACATACCCAGACATCGAAAACCATGGAGGAATATACCTGAACCACGAAAACCATGATGAAACATGCCTAGACATTGAAAACCATGGAGGAATATACCTGGACGACGAAAAACATGGAGGAATATACCTGGACCACGAAAACCATGAAGGAACATGGTTTTCGTGGTCCTTCATACTTGGTCATTGAAAACTGTGGAGCCGTCGACCTCGACTGCGAAAACCATAAAGAAACATACCTAGACCACGAAAACCATGGAGAAACATATCCATACATTGAAAACCATGGAGGAATATACCTGGACCACGAAAATCATGTAGGAACATATCCAGACATCGAAAACCATGAAGGAATATACCTAGACATCAAAACCCATGGAGGAATTATCCTAGACCACGAAAACCATGAAGAAACATGCCTAGACATTGAAAACCATGGAGGAATATACCTAGACATTGAAACCCATGGAGGAATTATCCTAGACCACGAAAACCCGAGAGAAACATACCTGGACATCGAAAACTGTGGAGCCGTCGACCTCGACTGCGAAAGCCATGAAGAAACATACCTAGACCACGAAAACCATGGAGAAACATATCCATACATTGAAAACCATGGAGGAATATACCTGGACCACGAAAACCATGTAGGAACATATTCAGACATCGAAAACCATGAAGGAATATACCTAGACATCGAAACCCATAGAGGAATTATCCGAGACCACGAAAACCATGCAGAAACATACCTGGACATCGAAACCTGTGGAGCCGTCAACCTCGATCGCGAAAACCATGGAGAATACCTAGACATCAAGAACTATAGAGAAATACACGTGGACATGAAAAACTATGGAGAAATACACTCGCACATCAGAAACCATGGAGGAATATACCTAGACATCGAAAGCCATGGAGGAATTGTCCGAAACCATGAAAACCATGGAGAAACATACCTGGACATCGAAAACTAAGGAGCCGTCGACCCAGACCCCGAAAACCATGAAAAAACATACCTAGACGACGAAAGCCATGGAGGAATATATCTGGACATAAAAAACTATGGGGTCATCCACCTAGAAATCGAAAATCGCGATAGAATGTACCTAAACATAGTCCTCCAAAACCCATGAGCTATCCCCCTAGACATCCTCGAAAAATCCGGCGGCGTCGACCAGAATTTTATATTTTTTTTTTTTTATTATATTATTATCATTTTATATTATATATTGTATAATATAATATACATATTATATTATATATTAATTATATTAAAATATTTATTATAATAATATTTTATTATTAATTAATATTAATAAATAAAATATATATTATATACTTATATACACATTTTATGCGCAAACCAGGAGCTGGTATTGCCCCCGCTGTGCGCCCATTCTCTGTCTCTCTCGCTCGGCGACGCAGAAGGAGAGGGGGTAGCCGCGTTCAGCGTAGTGCGTGACGTAGAGTATGACAAAAGTAAGAAATCGTGCCAAGGACGTAAGTCCAAATGTAACCAAGCGTAACTTACGCCCCTCTGTCTCTAAGAAAATGAAAATCCCGAAATGATGGATTTTAAATCACTAACGTTACATATCTCAGGATCTACTGGACGGATTTACTTGCAACAAAGACCAATGGAAAGAGAAAAATCGAAAAAAAATCGTCACAAATTTTCAAGTTCTTTTATGAAATGGTTTATTTGTGAGAGCCATTTGAAAATTCTGTGACGTCATAAAACCGGCATATTCGCGTATATAAGAGTAGCGGCAGGGCTCGCGCTGGCTTTTCTTTTGCGCTGCAGTTTTTCCTTTTAATACTTGGCGTCGAGCCGCTGCCGCGTCTCTTGATTATTCGGTTTGAGCTGAATTTTCATGTTTTTACGAGTTAGTTCAGATTTTAAGTAATTTTCAATGTCCTCTATTTCATAACTACCCGTTGGTATGATCAATGTATGTGGTCCAACATGAAACTCATTCGAGCCAATGTCGATATTGGGAATTGAATTGAATGTGAGTAGCTCAACGAGGCCGAGAGTATAATTTTTGTCGGGTGATAGCACGATAGGTGGAAAGAATTGTACCTCGAGAACAGATGACGATCCAGATATGGTGATGGTTAACCTTTTAAGCGGCAGAACCAATTCGCCTCATAGTGCCCAAAATGCGGGAAAAAAAAAGTATTCAGATTGTTACGAAATTTAGTACTCGGAGGTTTTTGGGGTCGCTGATTACGAATCCGCTCTCAAAATTTCGAAATTCAAAATGGCGGATTCAATATGGCGGCCGAAAATAAAAAATTCGTTTGAATTGGATAAAAATTGGTACTCGGGGGTTTTTGGGGTCATCGATTACGAATCCGCCCTCGAAATTTCAAAATTCAAAATGGCGGATCCAATATGGCGGACGAAAATGAAAAATTCATTTGAATCGGATAAAAATTGGTACTCGGGGGTTTTCGGGGTCACTGATTACGAATCCGTCCTCAAAATTTATAATTCGAAAACAATATCTCATATGCCGACCATGCACGGGGCAATTTTGAATAGTATTTGTGTTACATTTATTCACATATAAAACTTGAAAAACTCAGGGTTAATATAAAATCAATATGAAGAGAAAGGTGCCATTGCAAAAATTTTACATGATCAATTCATATGTGTCATAGAGAATCTTCTATTTTCAATTTATATACTCCGTAATCAGCGACCCCGAAGAATACTAAATTTCGACCGATTCAAATGAATTTTCGGATTTTTGACCACCATATTGGATCCGCCAT
The DNA here is from genome assembly GCF_019457755.1 of Venturia canescens. Taxonomy (NCBI): domain Eukaryota; kingdom Metazoa; phylum Arthropoda; class Insecta; order Hymenoptera; family Ichneumonidae; genus Venturia; species Venturia canescens. Next base: position 25,930,551 of record NC_057422.1, on the reverse strand, counting down.
TTTGAATTTCGAAATTTCGAGGGCGGATTCGTAATCAGCGACCCTAAAAACCCCCGAGTACCAATTTTTATCCGATTAAAATGAATTTTTAATTTTCGGCCGCCATATTGGATCCGCCATTTTGAATTTCAAAATTTTGAGAGCGGATTCGTAATCAGCGACCCCGAAAACCCCCGAGTACCAATTTTTATCCGATTCGAATGAATTTTTGCATTTTCGGCCGCCATATTGGATCCGCCATTTCGAATTTCGAAATTTTGAGAGCGGATTCGTAATCAGCGACCCCAGAAACCCCCGAGTATCAAATTTGGTGATAATTGATTGACTTAATCACGAGATAATCGATGTGCGCCATATGGCGTCATTGCCGCTTTGGGCCCAGAAAAAATGTGCGCCATATGGCGTCATTGCCGCTTAAAAGGTTAAGCTATCATCTATGATGCTTACAAATTAGAACTAAACTATTAGACTTGTATTTCTCATTTAAATAGTGTGTATTTGCCTCGACGATTCAACTGACCACACAAAAATTTTAAACATTAATGACCGCATATTACGGTATTATATTCTTGATATTTTTTATAATTATATTTCACGCTACCAACATTGAAGTATTTCATGAGTTCGGGTGGAGGTGGGAGATTTCCGAAACTGTCAAAATACATGATTTTCCCACCAGTTTTTTTGAAAGCAACCCAATGCGTGCCAGGACCAACATTTTCATCCAAATTCACAATGGCAGATTCGCGTTTCAGTGGTCCACTCGCAGGTAGAGTATCTCGCATGTAAACTCCTCGAAAATTTGAAATTTTCATGATTCTCACATACTTTAGTAGATCATGATTGGTGAGTGGCCGATGTGGTAGCGTGATTATGCGTTTTTTTTTTGGTGAAATATGAAGGCCCAAACCCTGCTTAAATGGTATCATTACTAAACCTTTGCCCAAAGCAATCGCCTCGATGGTTCGATTATGACGTTTGTTTTCTTCCAATTGTTCTTTAGCCGATTGAGCATTATTCACAGCATTTGTTATTGCGGCTGCACCACCAGACAAAGCACCTGCAGCGCTGAGACCGGCAAAGATTGGAATGAGAAAGGGTAGCAGACCCCCGGTTTTCGGGGGAACAGCTAACACTCGAGGTGTGCGTACTTTGACACCTTTCACGCTGTCACGAGCCCCTTTTAGTGCGGACAAGACCACTTTACGAGGATCATCACTTCGAATCATAGTTTTTCGTGCTGCACTAATGACCTTCTTCAAGCAAACACTTTTTGCCGCAGTTTTTCTCGTCTTCTTCTTCTTCTTATTCAACGACTCCATGCCCATACCGAATTTTCTTTTCGCCTTCATAATGTTCGTTACTGCCAAAGCGCTTGCTCTCTCACCGATACTAGCGTCTTTTGCGATGACTCGTTGCCACGCTTGTTCAAACAAAACTTTGTCGGCCAAATGCCTCGCTTCTAAATTATGTCGATTTTTCGAGTATGCAATATCGTGCTCTTTGCAAGCTGTATCCAGCGGGTTTATTCCAGGATCACCACGCGCAAGACGTTTGACCAACTTTGTGCCAGGTCCACAATATTGATAGCCCGGTAAATGTAATTCTATGGGAAGATTGTTGATGAGATCGTTGATTAAACCTTTACCCGACTTATGATGTATGATCATCACCGTTGGACAGGTCGTTCTTAACTGATCATTGCAGATGTTATAATGGTGTATTTATAGGGTTTTCAATTAGTCGCGTATGAGATGGTGCCCAAGAAACAAGTTTCAGGTGGTGGTGGTGGTGGTGGTGGTGGTGGTGGTGGTGGTGGCGGTTAACTCCCCATCATAAATTTCGATGAATTTGTCGTTGGAGCGGGTGCGGGTGTGAAGAAGCGTCATGGAAATCTACTACCCGACAGTATTCGCGCCATATTTTGTGGACCATCGAATTGTGGAAAGACTAATGCATTACTCACGCTACTAATACATCCAAATGGTCTGAGATTTGAAAACATTTATCTCTACTCCAAATCGTTGAAGCAGCCAAAATATAGATTGCTTGAGCAAATGCTTCAACCCGTGGATGGAGTGAAATTTTTTCCTTTCAACGAGCATGAACAAGTCATTGCACCAAATGATGCTCGACCCAACTCAATATTTATCTTTGACGATATAGCATGTGAAAAGCAGGATAATGTGCGAGCATTTTTTTCCACGGGGAGACATGAGATTGTAGACAGTTTTTATCTATGTCAAACGTACACGCGTATCCCGAAACATCTTGTGAGAGATAATGCAAATTTTGTTGTGCTGTTCAAGCAAGACGACATGAACCTCAAACATGTGTATAATGATCATGTGAATACCGATATGACTTATGCATGCTTCAAAAACATGTGTATCAAGTGTTGGAAGTCGGAAAAGTATGGATTCATCACGATTGACAAGGATAGTGAAATGAATGCTGGAAGATATAGAAGAGGATTTGATTTCTTCCTCACTGAGGATTATAATGATGATAATAAATGATTGTTCTTTAGTGTTTATAGAACAGTCTGAAGTCTGACTTGCTCATGTCAACATGAAGAGCAAAGAACTTTTAAAGGAGAAGGCTGTATTGAGTGAACTTGTCAAGGCAAGTGATGCAATCAGACGGAAACATCGAATGTTAAAAAGTGGACGAGACAGTGTTCAGCACAAAATGCATGATGTGTTTAAACCGATTGTTGAGCCGTTAGAAGAGCTAGTGTCATATCCAAAAAACTCAAAAGATAAAATTAAGAAGGAACGTGTGAATGTTAAGGTGGAGAAGAGGAGCCTCAAATCTTTGAAGAAATACAAGACAACATGTTACATAACATTTCTCCAAAATATGATGATGATGATGATGATGATGATGATGATGATGATGATGATGATGATGATGATGATGATGATGATGATGATGATGATGATGATGATGATGATGATGATGATGATGATGATGATGATGATGATGATGATGATGATGATGATGATGATGATGATGATGATGATGATGATGATGATGTTGATGATGATGATGATGAATCATCTAAAGATGTTGATGAGTTGATAAATGAATA